>NW_026733872.1:22500-168709 GCF_028476545.2 Physella acuta | reverse complement strand
GGGGGGGGGGGGAAGGGGCAGACGGAACCAGGTTGTTGTTGTTGTTGAAGTCACGTGACCGACGAAAACCGCGTAAGGTGAGACGTGTTGAGTAGGGTAGCACTCACTCACGGCATCATTCTTGGTTACGGGGATTCTCAAAGCGATATTGTTGAATGATCACTTTTTTAGGTGGGGGGTGGGGGGGGGGGACTTATAATATGTAACACAAAGCGGGTCCTGGGGTAGTTGTGACAGGTGTTGATCATACTATGACTATGACGTTTTTCACTGAAGATCGTTAGGCGTAAAAAAAAAAATATGCAACATTACCAGGAATAAAAAGCACAATGTTTTGGGGTCGGTGTGATTTGCCAAGTAAAGCCCGTTGTTGCTATACCGATAAGTCCCGAGTTCGAACCCCCGGGTAGATGAGGCTCGTTAGCTGGGGACAGCAACCCTTCTAGGAGAGAAAACTCCAAAATCAAACAACTGCTGCCTTGTAGTTTGTAGTAGTTTGTTCTTGGTTTATATGCATAAACATATAAATATAATACATATATATAGGCATATATATATATATATATATATATATATATATATATATATATATATATATATATATATATATTGGTATACATATATATATATTGGCATACAATAAGATAGGCATATATATATATATATATATATATATATATATATATATATATATATATATATATATATAATATATATATATATATATATATATATATATATATATATATAGGTATACATACATTCATATTATATATATATATATATATATATATATATATATATATATATATATATATATATATATATATAATTTATGTGTTAGCTATAAAATCTTATTGTTTACGATAATAATCTTTGCTCTTTCCAAAACGTTAAAACCCATACAATAAATTGCAACATAAAGTACTTGACCGTCAATATTTATATACAGCAACACGGCAGTGCTCAGTGAGTTATCTCCCTAATCGAGTTTATTTCACTTTCCCTCTTAAATCTCAATAACTCCCCCCTCCCCTGCCTCCTCCTCTCTCCAATCCAATTAAACATAAAAATTAATTAACACTTAAAGCAAGGCGCCCTCTGAGTGTTGCTTATGAAACTTGCTGACAGCCTCAAGAGCACATAACCCATGACGGTATGTTGTGTCTGGGTACCAGAGGCGTAGCGACCCTTCCCGGCGCCCGGGGACAAACTTTCGATTTGCACCCCCACTCGACTTTTTATTTGCAACCACCCCCCCCCCCTCAAACTTTCGATTTGCACACCCCACCCCCTCGAACTTTTGATTTGCACCACCCCCTCAAACTTTCAATTTTTCAAGGTCGGCGCCCGGGGACATATGATGCCCCCCGTCCACCCCCTAGCTACGCCTCTACTGGGTACGCTTCTATTCACCGTACCCCACAAAAAATATATTAACACGCCTGTGTTTTTCCTAACCTAAACCTAAACCTAACCCTAAACACATTTGTTATTGAACATAACAATACCTGATTAAAAATACGACATTAAAACAATTCCAGTATAATTCTTGTTTCCGGTTAAAAACGTTTTTTATACGACCCCCCCCCCCCCCCCACCCACCCCCACCACCACCATTGCAATCGGCTCTAAGCGTCGCTGTAAACAATAATGGGGATTTCCCGATTTTTATTTTCGTGTTCACAACGCCCCTTTAGTGGGTGTGGTGGGGTGTCTTAAAGCTCCTTATGCCCTACCATTAAGTACAATCGCTATGGCTAACCTGTTGTTCATTGTTCAAATCTTAATCATAGCCACGGTCGCCCTACCCTTACCGCCCTAACCCTCGACCCTAATATCAACAGCCTCTAATTATTCCTCCAAGAAAAAAAAAAATGATTTAAAAATTAAAAAAAAAAATTCTTAGTCGCCACTTAAAACCAAACCCGGGTCACTCTAAGTGACCCACTTAAAACCAACACGGGTCACCCACGTTTAAATGACCTCACGGACCACTCCAAGACAGGTCAAAACAGGTCAAGGCAACATTCCACATTCCTATGCAGACTGGTAAAGTCGAATTATAAACGCCACTTGAAAAATAAACTATGCGCCTCCACCTTCCCACCCTCCCCCCTCCCACTTTACAAAAAAAAAAAACGAGACGCGGCTAAAAATAGAACATCCCTATTGAAAGCCCTTCATACGCACCAGTCTAGACGCCAGACACTAGGCAAACGTCTCGACTCGTGACAACACTTGTTTTCTACGAAAAAAAAGGGAGCTAATAAAGAATGAAATAACATAAGGGAAGTAATATAATACAAAATAAAATGTAACCCCCACCCTACTAAATTGTATCTTAGTCTGATCATAAATTCCACGTAAAGAACTTGAAAAATATAAAGTTCTTTTATGTATTTATTTTATGAGGTGATTTTGTTCACATTTGAAGAGGGAGTTTGAAAAGGGCGTTAAATATAAACAAGCGGGCGTGGAATAAGCCGGCCAATTGATAAAACATTAATATGCCACGCGTATTAGTTTATAGCAAAGGGGAAGGGGGGGGGGGGTCGATAACCTACCCCCCACCCCCAAAGTTCAAACCAACTCAGTGTAAATTTAAAAAAAAACTACCTCCAACATCAAACTCCCATGTTTTATATAATCCCCTTGATAATCCCCCTAATCTGTAACCCCCCCCCCCCCCCACAGACTGATCATAGCCCTGCTGGTGCTACCACCCCCCAACGTGACCCCCTAGATCAAACACTAATGGCGAACCCGATCCCACATTTCAACAATAGCCACAACAGTATTAGCAGTTTAATAAAAACAAGAAAATCACGACCCCTGTGTCTTATTCACGACCGCGAACCCAAACCCCCAAAGGTTAAAAGTATCGATGCCGAAATGCTCATTGTTAAAGTATCGATATCTAAATACCAACTGTTAAGTATCGATGTCAAAATACCAAATTTTTAAGTGGGAGTATCGAAATTCCAATTTTTGAAGTATCCATATTAAAATTCCCATTTTGTTAAAGTTTTGATGCCGTAATCCGATTGTTAAAATAGCGATGCCGAAATTCCCATTGTTAAAGTATCGATGCTGTAATCATTAAAGCTAAAGTATCGATGTCGAAATTTAAACTGCTACAGTATCGATGTCGAAATTCCGGTTGCTAAAGTATCTATATTGAAATTCCAGTTTTATTAAAAGTATCAATATCGATAATCCAAATGTTAAAGTATCGAAGCCGTAATCAAAATAGCTAAGGTATCGATGTCGAAATTCCAACCAAATGTTAAAGTATCGAAGTCGAAATTTCAACTTCTAAGTATCAATGTCAAAAATCCAACTGATTAAGTATCGATGTCGCCCCCCGCTGTGCTGACACGTTGATACAGGAACCTGACACGTAGGCTATGTGAAAACAATCCGAGTACGATTAAGTTACGGCCACAGACCGCAGACCAACCTTGATTCAACCACCCGGAGACCGCAGACCAACCTTGATTCAACCACCCGGAGACCGCAGACCAACCTTGATTCAACCACCCGGAGACCGCAGACCAAACTTGATTCAACCACCCGGAGACCACAGACCAACCTTGATTCAACCACCCGGAGACCACAGACCAACCTTGATTCAACCACCCGGAGACCGCATACCAACCTTGATTCAACCACCCGGAGACCGCAGACCAACCTTGATTCAACCACCCGGAGACCGCAGACCAACCTTGGTTCAACCACCCGGAGACCGCAGACCAACCTTGATTCAACCACCCGGAGACCGCAGACCAACCTTGATTCAACCACCCGGAGACCGCAGACCAACCTTGATTCAACCACCCGGTTACACAATTTAATTTTAACACAGGTGTACATGAAGTCATTGACTCCTAGATCAGTTTTCGACTCTGCCATAGAATAACCTCAAATTTCATTGGTGCGATTTTCTCGCCAAACTGTTTTTTTATACGATACGAGCCGACCCGCAGCGTATCATACGCCGCTATTTAGTTGTTTTATTTTCTACTTTTCAGTAATTCATAATTTGTGAATTCGACAGTACCAATGCTGCCACTGAAAATATTTGCTTTAAAACACTACCCCCCCCCCCCTTTCCCCTAACCCCAACCCCCCCCCCCCCCCCCCGTGAAAGCAGCCTCCTCTTAGTTATTTCTTAGTTACCTCCTGTAAGTTTAAAATCGAACTAAATTATCTGCCCCTAATAGAAACCCGGCTCTATGGCTCTACAATTTGTAAACATTTAGCTTTGTAAACATTTAGAGTGAACACCGCTCACCAGATAATGTGGGGGTGGGGTGGGGTGGTAGTGATAGTGATAGTGATAGAGAGAAAGAGAAAGAGAGGGGACTGCAAGGAGGCGCTTGCAGCTTGTTTTCTAACGGCTCCCAGAAGAGAATTATATATATATAGATAGCCAACAAGCTAGAGTTGAAGGAATATAATACACGAGCCGGCCCGCGGCATAACATACGCCGCTATTTAGTTGTTTCTAATTTTCAATAATTCATAATTTGTGAATTCGACAGTACCAACGCTGACACTGAAAATATTTCTTTAAAACACTATAAGTAGCTCGTTAAGGACCATAACCCCCCCCCTTCCTTCCCTCCCCCCTCCTCCCCCCCCCCCCCTACGTTTAAAATCGTTGGCTCTGCTTGTAAACATTTAGAGTGAACACAGCTCACTAAAACCATGTAGGGGTGGGGTGGTAGGGAGCGCGCTTACAGCTTGTTTTCTAGCGTCTCCAAGAAGAGAATTATATATATAGATTACATGCTGTTTACATCTCCGGGACCGAGGGTCACATCCGGCATGTTACTTCATATTTTTTCAGTTGTTTTGTTAGTGTATATCAGGGGTCTCCAAAACTACGGCCCGCGGGCCGGATGCGGCCCGCGATGTCCTCTCATCCGGACCGCGGAGAATCTTTTTGGCCACGGAAAAACCGTTTGTTGGTGATGGCTGAGGAACTTTGCCCAGAAAATTTTAAGACGTGTCTGGAAGAAACTGGCCCCCGAAATGAAATTTGATAGTCAATGCGGCCCTCGGACTGAAAAGTTTGGGGGACCCCTGGTGTATATTAACGACCCTTGATTCCCTAAACACTATTGTGTTTTTGCCCCTCTAAAACCATACCCATATAGATCTAGATTAAGTACGCCTATTCACTGAATTGGCCTACAGTGTATAATGTTTTTGTCCATCTAAAAAGATAATCATAAAAAGAAAGCAAAATTAAGGTTACAACCAATTCTATAACCTTAAAAAAAATCTATGTTCCGCTATACAAATTGTACTTTAAATGTAATGTAAAATTTCTTTTTTTCTCTTTTTGTAATTACACCAAACTGAGATGTACTCTTGTGGAGACTGATAAATAAGGGTTTTACGGTAAGTCTAGCTTAATGATGGCGCACATCATTATAGAATATATTTTTTTTTTGGTTGAATCCTTTCAAATGTTTCATCTTCTTTCCATCGTTAAAGTGAAGTTTATCATCACGTAGGTAGAAAGTGTCGACACAAAAATTGTCTCTGGTACTTAGATGTACTTCATAGTGTTTATTTCTTAATGCCGGGATGAACTTGTAGTTGTCTTATAATTACTTCACGTCTGCTAGCATTACTAATCTTTCTGGCTCAGCTTATAGAGCAGTGGTTCTCAACTATTCGGGAGGTACCGAATCCCACAAGTTTCACATGCGCATTCGCCGAACCCTTCTTAATAGTACGATAGTCCGCACTGATAAAATTCAATCGTTAATTATCCAAGTCGGTTGTGTGTCTTGATCTCCGCCCAACCCATGAGAACGATTAAACGAACAACTAGGTTAAGAACCATTGTTATAGAAACTCAATTTACGAAGTGCTTAAAAGTCTTTTTAAAAAATATACACGTAGTTGTTCACACGATTTTTTAATAGTACTTGTGTAATTTTGTTGAACTTGAATTACACTATGAAAACTGCGAAAGTTAATTTAAAAATTGACTTAAAATCTATAAATATTGCAAAACTGAATTGAAACAAGTTAATTGAAAAAGTCTAGTGACATTTATGCGCAATTTCCTTATGTTATCTAAAAATTAGCTCTGACGTATAATGTTGGGGTGCGTTCAAGCTAGAAGAACGATCGGTTTGTAGGTGTTTATGTATTTTTAAAATTTGTGACCGAACAAGAGGATATTTTTGAAAACTTTCTTTGGCAATATTGTTCTAAATTATGACAGGAATCGATTGGTACATGTTTCAAGTCGCTAAGTGGTCTGGTTGCCGGGATATGGGCCAAAAACTGCATTTTTTCGAGGATTTTTGGCTTTTCCGGGAAATACATGAAAGAAACCCGGAATTTTTATAGCCTATGCTCATTCTCGTAACTTGCTTAACATAACTGCTTTTGGAACTAGTCATCGATATTGCTTCGTTGAGGAGGAGATACGACTTAAAGACCGGACACACATTCATCCATCCATCCATCCATTCCCAGATAGGACGAGTTAATAAACGCAATTCTCCAGAATGGAAATTGCGCTAAAAAGTATATGTCCTATCTGGTATACACAAAGTACACTTTTTAAGACTTTGATTCTCAATGTAACCTTAAACATTTTTCAATTGCCTGTCATGGGCTGATTTAATTTTAGGATTCCAGTACTACAGCACAGAAAAGTTAACAGCATATAGGGCTGGTAAGTAGGTCACCAACCAATTCTATGGCTCATGCAGGTTTTATTGAAGCCGTAGAACTGGTTGGTGACCTACTTACCAGCCCTATAAGATTTGGGATATTTGGTATATGAGCTGCACAGTACGTATTTATAGAATAATCAGTTATGTTCTAGAAAACAAAATGCAGAGTTAAATGATAACAATATTTTTTAAATTATAGAAAAATAGCTTGTATCCAAATTTAAAGAATAAGGGTTGTCTGGTCTCTTTTCTTTGATGACCTAAATCCCTGCTTATGTTGCTTAGGAGTTAATCCATATCTCTCTCTGTCTCTCTCTCTCTCTCGATTTATATATATATATATATATATATATATATATATATATATATATATATATATATATATGTATATATATATATATATACGTATACATAGATACATATAGATAGTTATATTTATTTATTTATAAAGTGCTCACAGCGCAGTTTCGTGTATGTAAAGCAACTTGACCCTGTTAATTATGTCGTGACAGTATCTCAGTAATTGGCCATCTGACACGACATTCACAGACGACAACACTTGAGACGACGACGTTTTGCCGCTGTGGACACGTCTAGAGGCGACCTTCTCAACGGTAACCATGGCAACAGTAACCATCTCAACAGTAACCATCTCAATGATAACCATCTTAATGGTAACCATGGCAACAGTAACCATGGCAACGGTAACCATCTCAATGGTAACCATGGCAACGGTAACCATCTCAAAAGTAACCACCTCAAAAGTAACTACCTCAAAAGTAACCACCTCAACAGTAACCACCTCAACAGTAACCACCTCAACAGTAACCACCTCAACAGTAACCACCTCAGAAGTAACCATCTCAACAGTAACACGCAGTAACCATCTTAACAGTAACCATCTCAGCAGTAACCATCTAAACATTAACCACCTCAAAAGTAACCATCTCAACAGTAACCACCTCAACAGTAACCACCTCAACAGTAACCACCTCAACAGTAATCATCTCAACAGTAACCACCTCAAAAGTAACCATCCCAACAGTAACCATCTCAACAGTAACCATCTCAGCAGTAAGATACAAACACGAAGCTACAAAGTGAATTCAAGTAGAGATATTATCTGCTACGGCTAAGAGGCGGGGGATGGGAAGAGGGGGTGGGGGGTAATCTTCCGTCAGGTCAGACTGACCTAGTTGATTGGTGAGCGGACAAGTGTGACCTGGATAATTAGAGTGGGTGGAGTGAGGGGGTGTGGGGGTGGATGGTGAGTGTTAACAGTAATGGGGGTGGGGGTGTGACGGGTGATATAACGAATGGGGAGGGGGAGGCTCGTTAAGTATGGAAGGGAGAGGATTGGTGAAAGTAAAAATAAATAAAGATGGGGGGGGGGGGGGGGTAGATGGATGATATTAAGTGTTGGCTGGGATTACGTGGATAATAGGATAGGCTTTATGTGGATAAGTGTGTGTGGGGGGGGGGGAGGGGGCGACTGTTATAATGAATCAGAAGTTGAGACAATCTGTTTAGCGGGTGTTGTAAACAGGTGTAATGAATTAGCATGATGGTATGTATCTTGATGGGTTGGAGGGGGAGGGGAGAGGAGAGAGGGGGTGATTTTAACGGTGTGATTAGGTGTTAGTCAAGGTTTAGGTTGCTGAGTTCCATTTTTTTTATCAGGCGTTTCAGTCCTGATTCGTGCCAACGAAACAGATATACTCTACTCCAACTGCTGCTGATGGATGGACCAAAAGTGTAAAATATATTATTTTCTTAATGAGAAAAGAAACCGTTTATTTGGGGGAGGCGGGAGTGAGGGGGGGGGTGAGAAGAAAAGTGGTTCGTAATGGATGCCAGACTATAAAGGCGCGGTGAGTAGTGTATAGATGGTGTAGGTGATGTAGATGACGGGATGTTTATGTAATGTTTATACGTGGTGTGTGTGTAGTGTGTATGTCTGTGTGTCTGTGTGTGTGTGGCTAATCCAAAAGTGAATTAAGTAGAATTTTTAAAAAATAATCCCTCTTTATATTCGTATTAAAATTGTTTTTTTTTCACACAAATTTTGAGTGCTATTAAACGGGACACCTTACAGATAGGTCAAGTGGGCGATGATGATACAAAACGTTGCTCGATACCAAAAGGAACACTATATGGCCAAAGTAACTTAAGATTTAGAATCGATTACTAGCTCTCTGTATCGATACCACTGGTCAGCTAACGAAAATAGTGTCAGCCCACACAGCCTCCATAGTCACCCACACATACACCCACACCTACACACATACACCCACACCTACACACATACACCCACACAATTTTGACGTTATGCGACTCGATTAGGGAAAATGTGCACAGAAAAAATATAATTACATTTATATCTAAACCCAATGAGTAATAAATTTTAAGGTCAAAATGATAAAAAAAACAGCAAATAAAAGTAAGCATAAATAAAACATTTCAATGAGGAAAAAACAAATAATTTATTTAAAACCTACAGTCACTAAACGTAAAATATCTATTTACAAAAAAAAAAAAAAATGCATTAAATCCACCATCACATGACGTCATCACCACCTGACGTCACAGACACGTGCAATTAATCTCTAATTAATTTCTACCACAGGCGAACATCAACACAACACCATGTTATGTCTCCCCGCCCCACACTGCGCGCGTCTAGACAAAACACCATACGTCATTAACCCACGGGGGTGTACATGAGCAATGGCATCCGACCCCCCCGGGGAGAAAGTCTGGGGGGGGGAGGGAGCAGCCGGATGTAGGTGAGCATTAAAAATGGATCGTCACGTGGCATGCAACGATGGATTTAATTAATTAAATGTAACTTTTTTTTTTTAATCAAATCAAGTGTTGGCTAAATTAGGACGCACGGTGTTCTATATAATAGGAACCAGATCTGTTGTTTTTTTTCGTTAGGTCGCACGCAATTTCAATGTGTCTAAAATAAATTGTTTGAATAGGTCTCCGCCTCCACGCCTCCCGCGCAAGTACACGCTTAGCCAAATATACATAGGCCTACATTCACACACACATACAAAATATTATATATATATATATATATATATATATATATATATATATATATATATATATATATATATATATATATATATATATATATATATATATATATATATATATATATATATATATATATATATATATATATATATGTATATATGTATACATATGTATATCTGTATATCTGTATATCTGTATATATGTATGTATATATATATATATATATATATATATATATATATATATATATATATATATATATATATATATATATATATATATATATATATATATATATATATATATATATATATATATATATATATATATATATATATATATATATATATAGGTGGCGAATTCTTATCGTTATATGTACACAGTACACAAACACCCATCTAAAAGTGTAGGCCTACATTGCTACATAAAACCTTTACATAAACAGGTAACTGAAAGAGAACATGGCTACATGCAAACATAGACGAGAAACTAGATTCAAGTGTACAATGTACATATGTACACAGACTTAACATAGACAAGCAGCTGGATGAGAGTGTACCAAGTACATACGTACACACAGACATGACATGCTCCGTCCCGCCCCATCATTGTCAGCTCATCACTCAAGTGATAAGTCAACGGGGAGTTAAGCAGGTTTGTAAACAACCAGGCAAGATGGTTAGTTTTAAATTGGTGATGTGGTATTGTGTTGTGTACACTCTGGTATTGTGTGGTGTACACTCTCTGGTATTGTGTGGTGTACACACTGTGGTATTGTGTGGTGTACACACTGTGGTATTGTGTGGTGTACACACTGTGGTATTGTGTGGTGTACACACTGGTATTGTGTGGTGTACACTGTGGTATTGTATGGTGTACACACTGTGGTATTGTGTGATGTACACACTGTGGTATTGTGTGGTGTACACTCTGTGATATTGGGTTGTGTACACTAAGTGGTATTGGGTTGTGTACACTCTGTAATATTGTATTGTGTACACTCTGTAATATTGTATTGTGTACACTGTGATATTGGGTTGTGTACTTTCTGGGATATTACATTGTATACAAACTATATTTTTGTACACTGGTAATGTGTTTGTACACTTTGTGTTATTGGGTTGTGTACACGGGACGTACACAATGCAAAGAAGGTAGGTTTGTGAGGGGACGCCCTGAGAGTTTGTGTTGTGAGATCCTGACGTTTTGTAATCTTGTGGTCACAACTCTTGTTACAAGATACAAGGTAGACTAAAGGAGGGGGGGGGGGTAGGGTAGAAATTGTGCGGGGGTGGGGGGTGCTGTCTAACTCCGCAAGTATATTGAACCTTTTTTAAAAAAAAAAAAAGAAAAGCTGAAGTTACACTATAATTGAGAACTTTTAAAATTGAAACGATTGAAAACCCGATCTAGACCAAGAATCTAATGAAGAAATAAAAAGTATTATAATCTACAAAAATTATGAAATAGTAAATCATTTTTAAAAATATATTAATAGGACAAATATAATAAAAAGTAGAACCAACATGAATCAAAGACACAAATGGACCCACCTAGTGGCGTCACTAGGTCGTGTGTCGCCCGGTTGGGTAACTGGGGTTGCCACCCCACTTCCTCCAACAATTTTGTATTTTCGGTTTGTTTGCACCCTTCTCCCCCATAATTGTTATTTTAACTGGATAAAACATTTCGACAGTAAAGTTTACATTTTTTTTGTGTGTCGTGGAGTCACCCCCTAATTAGTTTCACCAGTGCGGGACTGCCACCCCCCTTCCCACCGCCTTCTAACGCCACTCAAACTACGGTCCGGTTCTTTCAACACTTGATTCGAAAGAAATACAATGCACTTCACATTTACCAGTGCTTGGTCCGACCCGGGAGTCACGTGGGTCCAGCAAACAAACCGCCGCTCCGGCCCAAAAATAACATCCACCGACCGGCCCGTCTGAGTCATCCGTCGTCTGGGCGCGCGCGCCCTGTCCAGACGACCTCCGCCGCACCGCCCCACGTCTCACAAACAAGTCTAGCCCCCCCCCCCCCCCCCCCCGCACCCCCCTCACCTAAAAAAAAATAAAAATAAAATCCCGTCACAACAACTAAAAGCGGGGGTGGGCGAGCGAGTGAATGATGAGCTTACACTGGACGGGTTCGATACTAGACGAGCTAACCCTGGGCGGGTTCGATACGCTATGAGCTTTACACTGGAGGATAAACTGGGCGGGATCGATACACGTCTGTCTCGTCGCGATTCGATTTAAAAAAAAGTTATTGAACGCGGATTTCGCCGGCTGGGTTATCCTTAAAATAAAATATAGCTACCCCCCCTCCCCCCCCTCCCCCACCCCGGGCTAAAAAAAGGTGTATCGGGGGCGCGGGGTGTATAGACAGGATGGGGTTAGACGCAAGAGAATCGATATGAGAGGAGCGGATTTATTTTCAATTCAAAACAAACACACAAAACTGCATTCCAATGCAAACGGAGTTTTAAGACGATTAATAGATTGCGATCGGGCGATTGTTAAGTGTTGATTTTTATTTTTTTTAAGTTTGGGCTAGTGTATAAAATACTAGCTAACAAAAGTCACGTGCCAATACAATCCAAGCATGTAGAAGAATCATACGTCAGCAATAAAAATCAATAAAATCTACAGCACAATCAATATATATAATGACAATATAAAAATAATATTGACAATACTGTCATTGTTATGTGCACACACAAGTGCTTACAAAAACAACACAATCAAAAGTAGCCAATATACAGCTTGGCAGAGGAAGACAATAGGCTGAGAGGGTACACACACATGCACACACACATACACACAAACACACACACACACACACGTTTATCTAGGAAACTTTAACCAAGCGCCGATATAAGATGAACATGGGTAGTGTCGAAATTTTCGTTTTCTTTAAAAAAAAAACAACAGTTTTCACTGCTTTTTTTTTTTCAATTATAGATTTAAAAAAATTAAATTTAAGGTTGATGTTTTAGTTCATACAAGCAATTCGTACTTCATATTTTGCAATATATTTTTCCATTATAGGTCGACTTTACATGCCACTAAAAAGAATATTTACTATAAATTATGAGAAGTAGCTTCAAAAACGTAACTAAAAGAAAATGTCTACCCTTTATTTATTTTTAAAATTCGCCTTTATAATATTGCTAATCAAACGATCGCAGGTACTGAATTTCTCCCCTTTTGTTACTGAATGTAGTAATCTTTAAATTGCATTTTTATGACTAATTTCATTTTTAATTAGTTTAAAAATTAGACATTCTTGCATTGTCTTCGGAGACTTTTGTATCTAGAAACCAAAAAGCTTTAAAAGAAGTGGGTCAAAATGTAGTAATCTTTAAATTTTTATGACTAATTAAATTAGTCTAAAACTAGAAATTCTCGCACTGTCATCGGAGACTAATATATCTAGAAACTTAAAAGCTATACAAAGAACGGGATCAAAATAGAGTTACATTATTTACGACAAACCCATAGACAAAAAATAAAGACACTTTGAGTGTGACTTATCTAAAATCTAAACCAAAATAAAAAAAAATTCTGGTTAAACAACCAACACATTTCCGTGCACCTTCGTCAATTTCCGATCACCTTCGTCAATTTCCGGTCACCGCGCCATACGGAGACTCGACAACACCGTTGACATTGATAAGGCGGGGGGTCAAGGTGACCCCGGTACAGGGCGTGAAAGGAAAAAAGCAACGCGTTATTTTAGACTGGTCGCGACACTAGCGGAGCTTTGTAGTCAGTTAGGCATGTTTGTTTACATGAGGTCTACGAGCTTTCATCGTGGGCGTGTCGTTTGGGAGGGGATGGAGGGGGTATGGTGATAGGGGTGTACGATATTACAGAGGGGTATAGAGGGGTAAAGGGGGTTGGGAACGGAGGTGGGAGGGGGTGTGATAGTAGGTAGCTATGATAGTAGGTAGCTATGAAAGTATGTAGCTATAATAGTAGGTAGCTATGATAGTAGGAAGCTATGATAGTAGGTAGCTATGATAGTAGGTAGCTATGATAGTAGGTAGCTATGAAAGAGAGGGGTTTGGTAGTATGGAGGTACGATATTACAGAGAGTGGCATACTAATAAAAGGGTAGAAAGGGGTGGGAACGGAGGTGGAAAGGGGTGTGATAGTAGGTAGCCCCTCCTCCCCCGCAGAACCGTAAGGTTTTTGTGTTTTGTGTACTCTGTGAGCCTGTGAAGTACATATGTGACTAGTGGGCTCGGTAAAAGAATCTCAATGTGAAAACAAACTACAAACTATCTCCAATGGCTCGTCTATGTGACGTGCACGAAACTTAGCCTCTTAGAACATTAAAAAAAACACTTTATTTAAATAAACTTTTACTAAATTTGCTTCCTCCTACTTTGGTTAAAATGCTTTTATCATGATTGGTGGATCGAAACTGACGAGCGAAATTTCGGATACTTCTCCCGTACCGATTTGTTTCAAACTTGGCACGTGGGTCTAGATCCGATGACAACGCAATGTGAAATCACATTTGGCCTACTTGGGTGCTTAACTAATTTTTTTATGAATAAAGGTTTAATATTAAATATTTAAAAAAAAAATTTCTAATTTTACTGCATAATTATATAAAAGATTGTTATTAAAACATTTTTTATGATTATTTTTTTTTTTAGTTTTATAAGTAAACGATTCTTTTGATTACTTCACATTCGATGATATATTTTGTCTGTGGTAACTAGCCTTACAGAAATCGGTCTAAAGATATTGGTATTTAGATAGTCATGATATATTTATCTTAATAAATTTTGTCCTGAGATAATTTGCGTCCTGTTCGAATACATTAGTCCTGTTGACAATTAACAAATCGCATTCATATTTATAATTATGAGGGGGGGGGGGGTGGATCTATGAGTGGTAAAACTTTCAGCCAATGTTTCATTAAGGCGTCATTGTAGGGGGGTGGTGCTCTAGGAAATGCCCCACCCCATTTCTAAAACTCGTCCACTGCTCACCCCTTCCACTAGGTACCAGTAATTAAATTTAAATAGAAAATATGTACATCAAAACTTGTGTTCCATGGGAAGTTTCAATCTCCCCCCCACCCCCCCCCCCCCCCCCCTCTCAAAATGTCTGCTAGTAACTTAACGCTCATCTATTGCCTTATTGCCTCTGCAATTCTTTGTTTTTTAAAGGAAAGCTAGAATTTTCTTGTGAAAACTCACAGACAAATATTGTTAACTGTAAAAAAAAAAAAATTTAAAAATTCCCCTCCCCCTTCCACACACACACCAACAAACACAACAAACCCACATGACTGTCTGTGTACACCACGTGATTCCGTTTACCCGATGACACACAAAAACAAAAAACAACTCACAACATCAACACCGGAAGCTTCAACACGCCGGCCAGGTGCGCGGACGTTCGCGAGCGTCAGCTACATCTGCTGACCGCTGGTCCGTTTTCTCGTTCGGCAGCCGTCGAGAATTGATGTGAATTACAAATATTGTGGGTGGCTAGTATTTTTTACACGATGTGTGTGTGTGAGGTGTGGGGAGATGTGAACACATGTTAAAATAAACGACTTGTGCTGTCGGTAGTTTTCTTTGACCTCAAACAATTCAGGCAAAAACCTGATGGTGACGGTTCCGCAATTTTGAAGCGGTAAGTTGAATATTATAGACAGCGTTTCAAATGCTTCTTTTGTGTAATTTTTCTGTTGTTTTTTTTCACACGACTGTTTATTTTTTTTTTTTATTTTTTTTTTTTTTGTGGGTGCAAAGTTGTAAGCTTCCTAGTATGCGCAAATTTCTGTTTGCGCATTTTTATTGAGCGCAAGTATTTTCGAACGCTTTTATCGGTGAGCGATATTTCCCGATTTTGTGCTATGAGAAAAAAAAATCAACAGAAAGTGACAACATCACAGTATCTAACACACCCCCACACCTCTAGCTAATTACCACCTCCCCTCCCTAAACCTATGACTACTCCTCCTTACTCCCTCCCCCCCCCCCCCGGATTCCTCCGCCACCAATTTTATGACGTCATCAGCACGTGCGTGAAAGAAAACATCAGCTGGAGATCACGCTTTCCTCACCAGATGGTTTTCGGAACACCTTGACCCTGAGATCATTTGGAACACCTTGACCCTGACCTTTGCAGTGGGGCTTATTTTCGGACAGGAACACTCCTTCACGGTGTCACGTGATGACCGTCGAGTGGGCGTCCAGGTGCAGATGGACTGACGGCAGGAACAGCGGTGGGATTGCAAGTTTGTCATAGCGTGTCACATTACATCTTACACAGCTATATCTTACACCGTTATATGTTGCACAGTTATATCTTACAATGTTATATATTACACAGTAATATCTTACGCTGTTATATAATACACGGTTATATCTTACGCTGTAATATATTACACTGTTATATCTTACAATTTTATATATTACACCGTTATATCTTACATTGTTATATATTACATTATTATATATTACACAGTTATATATTACACTGTTATATATTACACTGTTATATATTACACAGTTATATCTTCCACTGTTATTTATTACACTGTTATACCTTAAGCTATTATAAATTACACAATTAAGTTTAGGGATAAAGTTTAGCGTTAAGAGTGTAGCGAGTAAGTGAATAATGTGACCGAAAGAGCTTGGAATAAACATTGAGTAAGTGAACAAATGAAGTTCCTCCGTCATTCTACTCCACCTACACTGGACCTACACCTCCACCATCTTACATAGACTCAATCGGCTGATTCAATAATAAAAACATTTTTCTTATTCTAAAATTAGGCGTAACATAACAATTTGGGTGGCATTTTGGGGACAGGAACGGATTAATAGAACTTCAATTAGTTTCATTGTAGAAATTTGCTTCGAGATACGAGCACTTTGCCGTACGAGCAATGTTACGGAACGCTTTAAACTCGTATCTCGAGATACCACTCGTGATATAGCCCTCACCAAAAGGATGCTGCACATATGGTTTACATTGACCAAATTTTACACATACAAAAACAACACATGAGCAAAAACATACGAATACATGTATAGGCCTACGCAGATATACAATATGACATAAACACACACAAATACACACACACACACACACATATATATATATATATATATATATATATATATATATATATATATATATATATATATATATATATATATATATATATATATATATATATATATATATATGCACTTTGGACTTACCAGCTGAAACATATGGACGATACAGTATCACAGTCGGTTTGATCTTTTCTGAAAAAATAAAAGCAAATGCATGTTTATTATTTTCATGACCGGATAACATCATTTTTTAAAGAAATATGACAACAAAATTCTATTATCACAGAAGTTAAACTCATGCGGTCACTGGTCATGTCTGTTTTCATGCTCAGTGTGCGAGGCATGGGCTCTAAACACAGACGTCCAAAGAAGAATCCAGATCATGAAAATGAGATGTTTAATTAGACATCTAGGGATCTCGTACATAGATCACATAATTAATAAAGAAACCCGCGAGAGGATCACTAATGCTAATTACTCCTTTGAGAGTCTACTGAGTATAGTCAAAACAAGAAAACTGAGAATGTATACAGAGGCGTAGCGAGGGGCGGGGGGCGGGGGGGGGGGGTACATATGTCCCCGTGTGCCGACCCTAGGGGCACCAAAATGGGTTGTAAAAAAAATTAAATGCTCATTTTTACCTGCAGTTTTGCATTATAAATATAAAAAAATATATGAGGGGGGGGTGCCAATTGAAAGTTTGTCCCCTGGGGGGGGGGGGGGCGCAAAATTGAAACGGCAGCTACGTCTCTGTTGGTATAGGCTCTCTTCCCATCCCCCGAAGAGATGCCTGGAAGAAACTCTGCACACTAACCCGCGACTTATGAAAAAACAATAACGCAAGGCAAAGCACACTTCCGGGAAGGAGAAGAAGGGGAAGGAAAAACGTCACTGGATGGATGACATCAAAGATGGGACTGGGCACAGCAACACTCACAGCATCAGAAGACCGAGGCAGATGGCGGGAAATTGTGAGGAAAATCATCCTAACGATCCCAACAAGGGGCAGATGAAGTAGAGTTCAGATGTTTCTTGACCTCGGCGTGTGAATAGATAATGTGGTCAAGAATATACTCAGGCTTCTTTACATTCCGTAGCGCGAGTCAGGTACTAATCAGCGCTGGGTGGACTCAGGGACACTCCTCTGACTCGAGCTCCAGACATTCGGGCTAGCAGTCTAGCGCTCTACCTTAAGGTCACGCTACCACACTTAATTATATGTGTATGTGTGTGTGCATGCGTGTGTGTGTGTGCATGGGTGAGTGTGTGTGTGTTAGACCGGTCCTCTGTTTATTTGGATAAACGAGCGTGTGTGAGACGTCTAATGTTTAGGTGTGGTTGGGTTAGGTTCTAACAAATTACATATCATGTTTACAATGACTCTCAAAAAAAAAGCGTTAATGACGGGTAGCATAATTAGAAGGCGTGGGTTAATTAGGGGGAAGGCTGGAGGGACGAGATTTAAAAAAAAAGATTTTTTGGGATTTATTTACTTTTTGTGTGTGGAGGGATCAGACAAAGTTGGGTCGAGTTAATCGCGACTTAGCGCATTAACAGGCATAGGTGACGTCATCAAACAGGGGAGGGGGGGGGGCGGGGGAGGAAAAGAGTGGGAGGAAGCGGTCACAAAGAGGGGAAAAAAGTCACGGAAACTAAGTCAAAATAGGGCTGGTAAGTAGGTCACCAACTAGCTTATATGGCTCATGCAGGTTGTACTGGTTGGTGACCTACTTACCAGCCCTATTGTGCTATGAAAGGAATTCACAAAAATATAAAGAATGAAAAGCACAGAAATAAAGTCCATGAAAAAAAACGTTTTTCAGTTTTAATCCCACACATTGTAACGTGTATTAAAACATCACTGTATGCTTTAATACATCTGAGTCAGTTGTGATAATTTTTTTTAATGTTTAAATTTTAAAATAAAACCAAATTTAAAAACATACATGCTTCAAATCAAACTTCATAAGCTTTTAACATATTACAAGCATTAATTGTTGTTTTTTTTTAAATTAATGATAATTAAATGTAAGATTCATTGTATTTGGAAGCTGTTAACTTATTGTTTCGAATAAATTATGTAAATAGTTTTTAAAATTTATCTAAATATATTTTGGCCAATATTGTCCTCATTTAATAATACAATTAGTTATTAAATATAATTTTAAAAAATGATTTCCAAAAGGCATGACGGAGTTGGGGGGGGGGGGGATGACACATACGTCTAATATATACAATTTTTCATAGTAAACAGAGATTGGTCAAGCTGTTCATATACGGGGGCGGCGGAGCAACACTTACACTGGAATGCCGGGGAGGGGGGGGGATGAACATACACATTTTTTCAATGATTTTTTTTAATTTAAATATATGTATATGTCTCTACGACGCCCAGACTAAATTTATATTTCATTAGAATGCCACCAACACATTTTTTTTAAATAAAATTCTCCCTTAAAAAAAATTGGATTTTTAAAATTGTTTATCGAAAACAAAAGGCAACACACAGTGTGGTTTACTCAAGCCATCAGTGTTTCTTCCAGGCATCTTCGAACAAAATGGAATTTATATAGAAAATATATACTTTTAACAGTGTGTCCCCCTCCCTCCCCCGGCAACTTTAGTCCGCCACCCGCTTCCCCGAAAATTTCAAATGCTTCTCCCCCCCCCCCTCCCCCCGGAGAAAAAAGTCTGGAAGAAACACTGCACAGTACCGCTATTGATGTTTTGATTTGTTTGACACAATTGTGTTTCACCTATATAGTCTGTCTACAACCCTTTTTTTTCTAGTCTCGAACTGAAATATCGGAATTTACCCCCAGTACGGTCTTACACAGCCAACATTTAAAAAAAAAAAAAAGAAAGAAAAAACAACTAGACCTACTAGACGGATTAAAAGTACATTTTTTTTGGGGTGGGAGGGGGGGGTGGTCTGTCGCAGAAAACACCACGTCACGTCTAGACATAATCAGACATTTGTCGTCTGTCGTCTGCGAAGTGACGTCACTGACTTTTGTTTTTCTGCATCCGGGCGCACGAGCTAAGCAATGGAAGGGGGGGGGGGGGGGTCAGGTGGTAAGAGTGCACTGAACGAGAATTTGAACCGAGTGATCACGCGGTGTATTGGCACATTCCGAGGGGTCTGAGGTTACGTACTGAGGTCTTGTCAGAGGCGTGGTCGCGCAGTTGGGTGCCGCGGTGGTATCTGTATCTGGGGCGGCGTGGTCGCTCAGTTGGGTGCCGCGGTGGTATCTGTATCTGGGGCGGCGTGGTCGCTCAGTTGGGTGCCGCGGTGGTATCTGTATCTGGGGCGGCGTGGTCGCTCAGTTGGGTGCCGCGGTGGTATCTGTATCTGGGGCGGCGTGGTCACATATTTGGGTGCCGCGGTGGTATCTGTATCTGGGGCGCTGCGGTCACATACTTGGGTGCCGCGGTGCTATCTGTATCTGGGGCGTTGGGGTCACACTTGGGCGCCCTACCCTATACCTTATCTGTATCTGGGGCGTTGTGGACACATACTTGGCTGCCGCGGTGGTATCTGTATCTGGGGCGTTGTGGACACATACTTGGGTGCCGCGGTGCTATCTGTATCTGGGGCGTTGGTGTCACACAGTTAGGTGCCGCGGTGCTATCTGTATCTGGGGCGTTGTGATCACACTAGGGCGCCCTACCCTATACCTTATCTGTATCTGTGGCGTTGGGGGTCAAAACCCTTGGGTGCTCTCGTTGATGTGCTATCTGTATCTGGGGCGTTATGGTAACACTTGTACAAATAAGCCTATGTTATATATATTTTTTAGGACATCAAATCCTAATTTCGGGCAAACCTCACCTAGTTGATGTGCTATCAGTATGTAGGGCGTTCTGGTCACACTTGGGCAACTTGGCCTATATTATATCTGTTTCTCTGGCGTTCTGGTCACATTTGTGGCATGTGACGGCAGAAACTGACCGGCAATACCGGCAGAAATCAACCGGCAAAAACCGACCGGCAATACTGGCAGAAATCAACCGGCAAAAAAAACGACCGGCAATACCGGCAGAAATCAACCGGCAAAAACCGACCGGCAATACTGGCAGAAATCAACCGGCAAAAACTGACCGGCAATACCGGCAGAAATCAACCGGCACCAACCGACCGGCAATACCGACAGAAATCAACCGGCGAAAACCGAACGGCAATACCGGCAGAAATCAACCGGCAAAAACCGTCCGGCAATACCGGCAGAAATCAACCGACAAAATCCGACCGGCAATACCGGTAGAAATCAACCGGCAAAAAACCGACCGGCAATACCGGCAGAAACACACACTTAGGTACGATACCAACATACCCTGCCATCAACAATAGTTACCTTGAGTGGGTGAGACTGGTTTGACATGTTTCTTATTTGATTTTGAAACTGCTGGCACAGATTTTGATGGGATTTGAATAGATACACGTCTGCCTACGGGTAGGCATAGTACACAAGTTTACGTGAGGGGATGGGTACAGTGTTTCTGTTCGGGGGGGGGGGGGCGTAGAGAGTCTACTGCCCCCCCCCCCCCTTTGAACGAAATGGAATTTATATATAAAATATATACTTTTAACAGTGTCCACCCCCTTCCCCTAAAATTTAAGTTCCTCCCCCCCCCACCCCGAAAATGAAAAAAGTTCAAGTAACACTGCATGGGTGGGGGGGGGGGGAATTTGTACGTTCTTTTGTTCGCTATGAAGAATAGCGTCAGGTATTCCTTAAAGCTGAGTGGACTCTGAAACGTCTTCCTCACTCAGGCCAGGTACTGATTTGAGCTGGTTGGACTCAGGGACATCGGATGGACTCCAACCCTGAACAACAATCGAGTTGTTAGTCATGCGCTCTACTCCTCGACCTCGGCATTCCACAACAAACTGTCTATCTAACTAAGCGGTCACATCGATATTATGGAAAATAAGGGCTATAATCCACTCCTCTGTTGACATATTTGTAAGGGCCAGCGGAAGTTGTCCGGGATATCTCCAGATAGAAAATATCTCGCGCATGCAATATTGTGAAAATACTTTTTAATAATACCTAACTAAAATTGTATACACATATTTTTGTAAAAAAAAATCATATAAAAGAAAATAATCCAAAGAATGTAGGCCTAACAAAATGATTTTAAGAAGAAAATGTATTTTCACGATATCCTATAATTTTTTTTTAAAAATCGCCATCTAATTTCCATTTTGTCCATTAGACAGATGTAGTTTAATCTTAAGCCCGAACTTAAGTTCTTAACTGATTTTTAAAAAAGCGTACTGTCGTCACGCTTGACGAACTTTGTGGTTGAGTTAACAGCCCCTTTAGATACATGATAATAATAAACCGGCCGTTTGTTACACCCCCCCTCCCCTCCCGTCTGTCTGCCCGCCCTCCAGACATCCTGTCTAGACTAAGCCGCAGTCAAAACAACACCGCCACGTGTCAACACGGCTGACTTACACCGCTACCGGAAACTAAACGCAGACGATCGCTCCCTCCGCCTCCCCCCCCCCTTTCCCCAGACGAATACATTCCATTCAAGCACGCGTCTACTACTCCTGGCCATCCCACATCCTTCACATACCACCCCCCCCCCCCAAACAAATTAAATCGCAACAGAGAATGGGTCAACTATAAAAGGTCACTCCTGTGGGGTCATAATATCAAAAGGTCGCACGAGGTCAAAGGTCGCTCCGGTGTTAAAAGTTCAAAACGTCGGGTCTTCACGATACACGATCGTAAAAATCACACGCAAGATCACCCCCGCCCAAGTCGTATAAAATCAACCCCCGTCAAATCAAACTAATCCCTTTGTAATAAACAGAGCCACATTACTGTCCTTTGTAATGCCACACGATTAATCCCTCTATTCAACCCACCATAAAACTTCAACCTTTTGAGCCGCGGGATCTAATCCTAACTGAGTGCAGCACATAAAGCTAAAGCGCGGACACCCTAGGGGGAAGAGGTTTGATCAACACAATACACAGCCACCAATAACGCGAGGCTTCTAAAACATCAACAATCGCACGGTCGACTGCGTGCAAAGAAATACAATGTTTTTTTCGTTTTGTTTTCTCCTGAAATATATTTGAAATGTGACTTTTAAAAAAAAAAAAAACGTTACCTCCCCCTTACACCCCCTCGCTAAATAATGATTAATGTCACAGTGACCCCAGCTGTGTTGTAATAATTAGTGTGAGAAGTCGACTGCTGAGCTCAACAATCAAACAACGCAACACAAAATTTACATTTTATGAATGGGTGTTTTGTTATTTGCAATCTGTTTTTAAAACAAACCAAGGGAAGTAAAAAAAAAAAAAATAAGGAGTATATTTTTTGTGCCTGCGATCAATTCAACTCTTTCATTGTTGTGTTAGCGTTAAGCTACGGTCATTTTGAGATCAGTGCTTTACTCTCGTTGATAATTACATACCACCACATAATCCTACAATCCTCCACCCTTGCAAGTAACAGTTTTTTTACACACACACACACACACACACACACACACACACACACACACACACACACACACACACACACACACACACACACACACACACACACACACACATATATAGGTAATTACCTATATATATATATATATATATATATATATATATATATATATATATATATATATATATATATATATATATATATATATATATGTATGTATGTATATATAAATATGTGTGTGTGTGTATATATATCTATGACGTTCCAGAATGTAGATGACTACCTAATTTATATAAACCATTTATTTAATGTTATAGCGAATTTGTCAAGCCCGACCGTGCATAAAAGACGAAAGACAGGGGGAGGGGGGGGGGGAAGGATGACGTTATAATTACATACACCCTGGGTAGGCGTCACGCGAGATTAGCATCGAATCCCTGTGGGGATGTAATGGCGTCGTGATCCACCCCCCCTTCCCACCCCGTATGACGTAACGAGCTTTAGGGCGTAGCGATATGTCGCAGTGACCTCAGGTTGAACCCTACACAGCGGTCAACTAAGGAGGTTGTAAAAACTGGTGTTGGTTTTGTATGGTTAAGTTACGTCCGGTAGTCGCTATATCATTTTACTTCTCTGTTAAAATATATTCGTCACTGCTGTGTTAAATTATGTTAGTTTCTATTGTATAAAAATATATTAGTTCCTGCTTTGTAAAAATTTTATCGTTTCTGCTTTGTAAAAATATGTTCGTTTCTGCTCTGTTAAATTATGTTCATTCCTGTTTTGTTAAAATATGTTTGTTTCTGCTTTGTTAAAATATGTTAGTTCCTGCTTTGTTAAAATATGTTCGTTTCTGCTTTTACCGACAGTCTCATTCATGCCTAATATCCTAGATACATTTAATGTTAGTAAACAAACTCGAAAAAGCAAACTTTCTTATTAAAATTGAGTATTTTTGTTTTTGTGTCGCCCCCCCCCCCTCCTTTGGAAGTTGGCAAATTAGGCAGTCCGTGACTCTTACTGATTACGTCAACCCCTCCCTTCTACTGCTTAGCTCTGTAAAACAACATTCAGCCCATCTTGTCATATTCTAAAGTCCGACAAAAACCCAACCTCCAGCTCTCAGCTCCATTTCGTCAAAGCCACGACAGCTTCGTCACAACCACCACAGCTTCGTCACATCTTCGTCACAGCTTCGTCACAACCACCACAGCTTCGTCACAGCTTCGTCACAGCTTCGTCACAGCCACCAACAGCTTCGTCACAGCTTCGTCACAGCTTCGTCACAACCACCACAGCTTCGTCACAGCTTCGTCACAGCCACCACAGCTTCGTCACAGCTTCGTCACAGCTTCGTCACAACCACCACAGCTTCGTCACAGCTTCGTCACAGCTTCGTCACAACCACCACAGCTTCGTCACAGCTTCGTCACAGCCACCACAGCTGCGTCACAACCACCACAACTTCGTCACAGCCACCACAGCTTCGTCACAACCACCACAGCTTCGTCACAACTTCGTCACAACCACCACAACTTCGTCACAACCACCATAGCTTCGTCACAACCACCACAGCTTCGTCACAACTTCGTCACAACCACCACAACTTCGTCACAACCACCACAGCTGCGTCACAACCACCACAGCTTCGTCACAACTTCGTCACAACCACCACAACTTCGTCACAACCACCACAACTTCGTCACAACCACCACAGCTTCGTCACAACCACCACAGCTTCGTCACAACCACCACAACTTCGTCACAACCACCACAGCTTCGTCACAACCACCACAGCTTCGTCACAACCACCACAGCTTCGTCACAACTTCGTCACAACCACCACAACTTTGTCACAACCACCACAACTTCGTCACAGCCACCACAGCTTCGTGACAGCTTCGTGACAGCTTCGTGACAGCTTCGTCACAGCCACAACAACTTCGTCACAACCACCACAGCCTCGTCACAACCACCACAACTTCGTCACAGCTTCGTCACAACCACCACAACTTCGTCACAGCTTCGTCACAACCTCCACAACTTCGTCACAACCACCACAGCTTCGTCACAACCACCACAGCTTCGTCACAACTTCGTCACAACCACCACAACTTCGTCACAGCCACCACAGCTTCGTGACAGCTTCGTGACAGCTTCGTGACAGCTTCGTGACAGCTTCGTGACAGCTTCGTCACAGCTTCGTCACAGCCACAACAACTTCGTCACAACCACCACAACTTCGTCAAAACCACCACAACTTCGTCACAACCACCACAACTTCGTCACAACCACCACAACTTCGTCACAACCACCACAGCTTCGTCACAGCCACCACAACTTTACTACAGCTTCAGAACATTTGTGCAGCTTAAGGCAATGTTTTCTTTATGCTAATTCAGCAAGTGTCTTAATCTCCTATTTTTTTTTTATGACATAAACAGATGAGTGGCAGAATTATTTTAATTACCTCTAATTTATTTTCCACGAGTTGGTTCCTTTTAAAATTTGTATCCAGTAAAAATATTAAACTCGTAAAAACTTAAAAACTATGTTTTATAATTATGATATAAAATAATGTAAAAATGGAGAACCGAATGCGACATAAAGACTACATATTATGTATGCTAATGAGATACAGGGGATGATAGAGAATATTTCAACCCATGCACCACATAATTATATATTAAATTAATTTAAAAATAGTTTTTTTGCAGTATTTAGTCTGGCGATGTATTTTGATCGCATTTTGAATGCGTGTGTGTTTGGAATTTAAAAAACAACAAATGGTCATCGAATGATCGTCGCAGCGTTATTCTTTGGTCGTCGTAGAGACTAGAGTGGTTGCTAAATAGCATGGGATGGTTCCTTATAGCATATTGTGTTCGTTCGTCTAGAAGCCTTGAACAGTCGTAGGGTATGCAGAACGGTCGTCTGGTAATGTTGAACGGTCGTCTGATAATTTTGAACGGTCGTCTGGTCGTTTGCTAGCCTAGACCGGTCGTTTGCTAGCCTACGACGGTCGTCTGATAATTTAGAACGGTCGTCTGCTAATGTAAAAGGGTCGTTTGGTTGTCAAAAAAGTAGTCTGATGATGTAGAATGCTCGTCTGGCAATGTAGAATAGTCGTCTAGAAATCTAGAACGGTCGTTTGGTAATGTGGAACAGATGTGTGGTAATTTAGAATGGTCGTCTGGTAATGTAGAACGGTCGTCTGATAATTTTGAACGGTCGTCTGGTATTGTAAAACGGTCGTCTGGTATTGTAAAACGGTCGTTTGGTAGCCTAGAACGGTCGTCTGGTATTGTAAAACGGTCGTCTGGTAGCCTAGAACGGTCGTCTGGTAAGGTTGAGCTGTCCTTTAGTAATGTAGATTGGTCGTCTGGTAATGTAGAACGCTCGTCTTGTCGTTTGCTAGCCTAGACCGGTCGTCTGATAATTTTAAACGGTCGTCTGGTAATGTACAACAATCGTCTGGTTGGCTAAAAAGTCGTCTGGAAATTTACAACGGTCGCCTGGTAGCCTGTGCAGAAACAGTTGTTTTTTTCTTCCACTAAACGTGAACAGGTGAACGTTAAGGTCACGGTGACTTGGTCTCGAGAATTTCAGTCGTTTTTTTTTACTTCCAGCAACCAATGGGAGCAGGACACTGGGAAAACGGGACGTGACGTCATGCCGTCTAAAAACAACCAGGCAATTCTTGTTCTCGACGAATTTAGACCGGCCAAACATGATTTGATCCAAACTTGATTTGATAAACGCTTTGCTCTTTGATAAAAGGCTCGTGTTTTTTTTAATGAAATAATATATTTTTAAATTTTCATATTCAATTTTGACAAAGAAAAAGGATTTTTTTCGTCTTTGTGATAGTTTGAATGTAAGAATAAAAAAAAAATTTGGAAAATTTATGCTAGACCACGATTTAGACAAAGAAATGTTTTTCATATTTAATTACACTTTCGGGCCTGGCGACCAATAGGGCATGTGAAACGGAGATCACCTGTTCTTGTGATCTGTACTTTTGAGTCAGCATGACTTCCGCGCTACCGTCCTACCACCAATCTTCCCTCTAAGGGGGGAAAAGCTAGCGTGCAACGTGTATTTTGTGTGCACGGTGTTCTAAAAATCTTATACAAAGATATATTTATTTTACAAAATCACTGCGCGGCAGCTCAAAACTACTGCGCGGCCGCGCAACCGCGCAGCTTAGAGGGAACACTACCCACCACGCTGAGATTTTGATTCAGAATTTTTTTTTTCATATCTACGCTCCATCTGTGGGACGGAGTAGTCGAATGGTAGAGCAAACACCTGCTAACCCGAAAGTCTCGAGTTCGAATCCGGGTACAAGTACGTACCACGTCCCTGAGTCAAGCTGGCTCTAATTGGTACCCAACTCACGTTAATGAAAGTAATGGCGGCTGGGAATAACGCTGACCACACTATCCCCTCATATGCCGAGGTTAAAGACACAGTTGAACTCTACTTCAACTGCCCCGTAACCTGTAGGGTTCAAAAAGGAATTTAACCTGAGGATCAATCTAGAGAATGTGACTACCAAGTAAAACTTGTGCCGAGATTTTAAAAAACCAAACAGATGAACTCTACTTCACCTGCCATTTTGACCGCCAAGTCCGAACATGATAACAAATTAATTCCCGGCATCTGCCATCTAAAAAATAACAAAAAACCTCACAAGTTTTGCCTTATCTAAAGCTTTCGCACTTCTGACTTTCCTGTTTGATTTTAACACCATGTTTGTTTTTACCCCCTATGGTATTATAATATATTAATTTTTTTTATGTGTAAAAAATGCGAGTTTCAACGCCAGATGGTGTTACTCAACCCTCCCCCCCTCTCACACACACACACACACACACACACACAGTCGCTTACGTCACTACCGGTTCTCGGCGATCTGATTGGCGTCCAACATTAGGAGCCCCCCCCCCCCCTACTTGTCGCTGATTCGCGTATCCGCTTACATTTTAACCTAGCAGACGACACGGCTAGAGGTCATCTTGACCTCATTAGAAAAAAAACAACATGCACAATGCTAGTATTTGTTATCCAAGAGTGTAATTGATTCCTTGATTTTCTTATCGAAAAAAAAAAAGTAATAATACAAAAACTTATTTTACAATTAAATTTTGCAGAAAATATTTTAAAAAAAAATATTTTTAAAATCTAAAATACAAGTCTACAATTTTTGTTTTAGGTATTAAATTTTCACGTTTTTTTTTTCGCAATTGGAAAAGTTAAAACTAGAAAAAAATCAAAATCCAATCAATTCTGTGTTAGCTTAGGTCATCGTGACCCCAATGCCCCTGCGGGACGCGGGAGCCAAAACCGGAAATGCCATTGACTGCAGGTGCTCAACCGTAGCAGACGTGTTCCTCGGAGCCAGCTAATTGACATGCGATGTCATGTCATGTCATGACACAGACGCAATGACCGAGGCCAAAAAAAAAATTGACTGTCTGGCGCTTTGTGTGACGACGTCTATGTAATCTTTTGTTCTTCTTACAGGAATAAATGGGCGACAATTTTTTGGGGGAAGATTCGAAAGATAAGTTAACAGTTTCTCATTCGGGCGTCAGTATCTCCAGTTTCAAATCCTGGTCGGGCTATCTGATAGCCACACAATTAGGGGGTTCAGTGAAGCTCCGGGGGGGGGGGGGAGGGGGGAATGAGGGTAAAGAAAGATTAGGTATCAACTATTTATTTTCATGTAGAAGGGCCTACGTGCGTGTAGATATATGTGTATATGTGCACGTTTAAGTATGAACATGTTTTGTTTTGTGTATTTTTTTAGTATATTATGTGTATTTTTATGTTTATGAACATGACATTGTATTGCTATAAGTATATTTATTTTTGATTGTGTATTATACGTGTATGAATATAAGTATTTATATGAGTAAGTGTACGTTTATGTATGTGCATGTTTTATAAGTTGTATTAGTATACGAGCCGACCCGCGGCATATCATTCGCCGCTATTTAGTTGTTGTTTTTTCTACTTTTCAGTAATTCATAATTTGTGAATCGACAGTACCAACGCTGTCACTGAAAATATTTTTTTAAAACACTATAAGTAGCTCGTTAAGGCCATAAACCACCTTCCTCCCCCCCCCCCCTCCCTACGTTTAAAATCGTTTTAAACTAAATTATCTGCCCCTAATAGTCGTCACATAACCCGGCTCTGCTTGTAAACATTTAGAGTGAACACAGCTCACTAAGACCATGTAGGGGTGGGGAGGTAGGGAGCGCGTTTACAGCTTGTTTTCTAGCGACTCCCAGAAGAGAATTATATATATAGATTTATGTGTGTTTGTATTATAACAGCATGTGTATGTTTTATGTGTATGTGTAAGTTTACATATGAACATCTACTTCTGTATGTAATAGTATATTTATGTGTAATATGTATGTGCACATAAATACAGATAGCGAGGGCGAAAGAGAGGAAAGGTGGACAGTAGTTCCGAGAAATCATAAAAAAGATCATATAGGATTTAGACCAAAACAACATTATACAATAACACCAATTTCCGTATGACTTTAATAAACAGTTGTTCTTAACCCTGCTTTAAGAATCCTTGGTCTTCATGTTTGTTTATAGATACGGTTTATAGAAAATATGTTTCTAAACACTTCTCTCATTAAATGTCTCTTTTACATGCAATTCCGTTTTTGTGATACCAGCTGTAACAGCGATAGTATAGACAAACACAATCAGGTTCATGATATATTTCTGTATGCGACCCCCTATACATGCAACAGATAAACTCTACTTTATCTGTCTCATGATGATGATGGGAAAATTTAAATTAAATTAGGGTAATATTGTTTTTGTTACCATCGTCTATTCCCGTTCGTTCCCAAGACGCACGAGGCAGTAGAGTTTATCTGTTTCAATGATATCAACATACAAGGCAGTAGAGTTTACCTGTTTAAATGACAACAAGAGGATAGAATGGACAGCACTAAGCTGTCTTAGTTTCCCTGACGTGAGATAGGTACTCTATAGAGCTGGGTAGACTCGGTGACGCCAGGAAATTCCGATCCCGGAATTCGAACCCTGGACCTTCGTGTTAGCAGTCGGAAGTTGTTTAGCTCGACCACGCGGTCCCATAATATGTTTTTAGTATACTGGTTTGGTCCGCGACCCCAGGGAAACTCGTTACGACCCCGACGCTTGGGGGTCACAACCCCCATGGGCTGGGGAGTCCAATGGTCCATGAAAGTGGAAAAATATCGTGTGCAACGTATATTTTGTGTACGCGGTGTTCAAAAAGTCTTATATAAGGATACTTGTATTTTACAAAAGGACTGTTCTGAAGTTAAAAACTAGTGCGCGGCCGCGCAATTTAGAGGGAACATAGCTGGGGACCCCTTCACTAAGACATTAAAGAGAAAAATAATTTAGCTCTATTCCCAATAAACAAATGTGGTGTGTCTGATATTGTCAATAAAAAAAATTAATGTGTTGGTGTGTCATGTAATAAGGAAATCAACAAACACATGTGATGTGGCTGATCTTGTCATCTATAAATGTGTCGGTGTGTCATGTAGCAATGAAGCCATAGATAAACAGTGGGGTATAGTGGCTGACACAACATTATCCAATCCAGTTTTTCGTTGTAAATGTGAAGACAAGATAGGTCTGAGATGATGGTTGCGTAGGGGGGTGGGGGCAGATTAAGGAAAGGGTAAGGTGGACAGGTTGTGGGTGGAAGGTGATGGGATGGGGAAAGGAGGATTGGTGTGGTCGGGTTGGTTAAGGTCGTGGTGGCTGAAAAGTCTCGAGTTCGAACCCCCGGGCAGGTGAAGCTCAAAAGCTGGGGAAAGCAACTCATGTATGATAGACAACTCCAAAATCAAACAACTGCTGCCTTGTAATTTGCTCTTTCCAAAAAGAAAAGCAGGGCACGGAGGATGGGAACAGAGGAGTTTCTTCCACGCATCTCTTCGGAAGCTCTCACGAAGAAAGTCTAACCCCCCCCCCCCCGGACAAAATGGAATTTATACAGAAAACATACTTTTACCAGTGTCCGTACCCCCGTCCCGAAAAATTTAGTTCCGCCTCTCCCGGAGAAAAAAAAAGTCTGGAAAAAACTCTGGATGGCGAGGAAGGGTGGCGACGGAGGGTGGGGTTCGAGATTTAACCAGGTTAGGGTAATTCACTATGAAACCACAAAGAAACAAGAAAAACAACCTTTTCAAAAGTTTCGCTTCGAGTCAGGTCAGTCTGACCTCACCGCCGACCATGTCCTGTACTTAAAACCATGACGATCTGAATTCGCCAACAGCCGGGGCTTTAAGGCGATCAGCGATTGGTTGAAAACTATACCACGCGCTAGTCCCAAGCGGTAACTCGGATTTCAAACATATTTTTATCTACACCACAGCGTCCGATGTTACCCAATAAATAATGGGCTGATTCTTTAACTTAAGCCAGACGGAGAAAAAAAAATAACAAACACAAAAAACAATTTCAAAGCTCGGAGGAAAGAATTAATCACGTGACAAGTTGGTCTTGGACGAGTGGGTTTGTTGTATGAGGGATATTGTTGGAGCTGGGCATGTTGGTTATAAATGGACACGCGAGGGGGTCGGTTATAAGAGGTCAGAAAAGTTTAAAGCTTGGCAGAAATGGCTTTTTTTTTATTTGCTCAGAGCGTAAAGTGCAAATAGGTGTGGTTAGGGTCAAACTAAGTGCAACTGAGTGTATGTACGTATATATATATATATATATATATATATATATATATATATATATATATATATATATATATATATATATATGTGTGTGTGAGTGTGTATGTATGTACGATATATATATATATATATATATATATATATATATATATATATATATATATATATATATATATATATATATATATATATATATATATATATATATATATATATATATATATATATATATATATATATATATATATATACGTACATACACTCATACACACAAATATATATATATATATATATATATATATATATATATATATATATATATATATATATATATATATATATATATATATATATATTCGTCTGGCTCACAAAGACTACATAATCTTAGTTTAAACATACACTTTAATTTGTACAACAACCAACAAACAACCTACACTCAACATACAAACATTAAACAATACTCTCTCTCCCACAGATCTAATAACACCGGATAAGCCATATGGATTACACATCTCCGTTGGAAACTAATCGTTGTAAGCTAGTTATTGTAAAAGCACAATGTGGCAATGTTTAGTTACAGGAAATGGTTTTATTTTCAGTGAGTTTGCTTCATGGCCGTCCGCTGATTATTTTCCAAGTCTATTGTCGGATAATTTTTTTTTTCTCAGTATGGCCGTCTGAATATTGTTTATAAAAGATGGCCATTCGTATAATGTTTTCTGAAAAAGGGCCATCGAGATATTGTTTTCTGAATAGGGCCGTCATATCTTTTCTCTGTATGGCCGTTTGGATATTGTTTATTGAAATATGGCCATTCGGATAAAGTTTTGTAAGGGGAGATTACCTAGTAAGTCAGATTTGTGAAACGTATTTGGGTAATCAGTTACTTCATTCAAAAAATCCGACAGTGTGAGATTAATTAAATGATATAATAGTTCATAAGATCATAAATTACGTACTACGTTTAACATAAATTAACATTGGCTGTTAAAATAATTAACCGTGACGTTTAACATAAATTAACCTTGACGGTTAAAATAAATTAACCTTGACGGTTAAACAAAAACAAAACAAAAAAATAAAAAGAGACATTGTGAAATAAACAAAAACAGATATTGTAGAATTAGCAAAACAGACATGGGAAATAAACAAAAATCAGACATTGTGCAATAAATAAAAGTTTATAAAGCGTGAAGTTCTTTCAGAAGATTTTTGAGAAATCGCAAATTAACCCCTTATAAAGCACACATTTCTCGCTATCTTGAACACTTTCAATTAAATAGTATCACGCAGAAAATTAATATATGCTTACCAAAATATGCTCACTAAAAGCATTCAATGCCCCCCCCCCCCCCCCCCCCCCCCCATCGTCCTTCTAGAGAACGACCCCGGATGCAACCATTTAACTTCCTCCTATTGTGATACTCCCGATGTCCACTAGACAATTTTACTTCCTCTATGATGATAATCTATGTTTCCACTTGAATTTTGTTTGGATAAGGGGCAGACGCCATACCATATAGCATATTGATGTGTTTAATCTCTCTACCGCTAGATCACGCCATTCTCATACCATATAGCATAATGACGTGATAAATCTCTCTACTACTAGAATACGTCGTCCACATATGACACGACTTATACCGTGTTTAATTTTCTAATTTCCACAATATGCAACATAAGCCACTGAACAAAACAAAACAAAACAAAACAAAAACAACTCACTACAGTTTAAAAGGCGAACTGCTAAGAAGTTAACTGGGATGCAGGTAAAAATCGAAAATCGTTTAAGGATTAACATGACCCCCTACCTCGGACCCTCATTACTCATGGATTAAGGAGTTCGAGTATGTGGGAGATGGATGGAGAGTTGGATTGGGGGGGGGGGGGGAATGAAACACAAACATTTACTCCGGTGCTGACAAAGAAATAAACCACCCTCGTTAAGTGAATTGAACTGTTTGCCAAAGTTTTAAACCAAACTACACGCCTTGTTCTCCATTACAAAACAAAAACAACGTTTAAAAGAAGTGCAGTATGCACACTACCTCCCGTTGTACAACATGTTAAGGCTAGGTGTAGGGACTAGGCTGTCACCCCTCCCATAAGTTTAGGCTATGGTGGGGGAACCTTGCACTCCCCCCCCCTCCCATAAACCCTGTGTACATTAAGTTTAGGCTATGAAGGGGGGGGGGGGGGGAACGGACCTTGCACTTACTTCTCCCACTCCCCATAACCCTTTGTAAATCAAGTGTAGGCTCATTGGGAGGGGGGGGGGAGGGCTTGCACTCACCCCTCCCACCCTCTTATACCCCATTTAAAAATCAAGTTTAGCCTGAGGTACCCTCGCACTAACTTCCCCTCTACGTACTTATCATCCACTGCGTAGGTGACTTAACCAACAATTAGAGAGAGATAAACAAAAACAAAACCTCAACGTTACCGAGATCTGAACGCAACGTAAACAGAGGATTAAAAAAAAAGCCATTAAAAGCACAAAACTGACCCTTCCCCATCAACACCACTCCACACCGCGCGTCCATATTACAGTCCGCCTAGCTGTGTATATATCCATGATAATATTACACACAGTTTAAAAAAAAACATTTTTTTTTATTATAACGTAACCAGCATTAATTTCAACTCATTAACATAAACGGCTTGAGATATTAAATCAGCAAGCAGGTCGTCGCGACCTGACCTGCCCAGCCAACCAAATCTGGCAACATCTGGTCGTGCTGCAGGTCACCGAGTTATAGTTCAGCCTCTTTGTGCCTTCATCTTCTTCTTCTTCTTCGCTCATTTCACTCTAGGTACGTACTCGTTGAGTTTGTCGTAATCGATACTGTATATTCCCCTACTGGTATCGCTTCCCTAAACAAAACACAGACTCTAACTTAAGATTAAAACCTGACTCTAAATTTAACCATAGATCTATTCCAGACATCCTCCTTGACCATAACCTTAATCCTACTCTCACTGACTCATAATCGTAACCCTAAAGCTAACGACGATACGAGTAGAAATAAAAACTCAATACGATACTGTATTACCCTTCTTTTAAAATAACTTTTTTTTACGCATGAAATGGAACTAAAAATAACTATAAAAATATTTAATTTCTTAGAAATACATTTACAATCAAATACAAAATACTGTCGAATAAAAGACGAAGTCTTGCTGGGAATATCACACTTTACTCGCTTCACTTCAAGATCTTTCACTAGCACGGATATAATTCCTACATTGGGGTCCCGCAGTGAAAATGTAAAATCGATCTTTTAAAAATATATATATATATATATAATAATACTTCCTTTCATGTTCTTTGTTCTTCATTGTAATGTTGGAAGGGATATCCTCCAACTCTACGTATTACGTGTCAATTTCTTACAGGCTTTATAAGCCATTGACTCCAATGTCAGCCTGCTTTCCATCTGGATTTGCCTCCATTGCCTTTGTCCAACCAAGAACAAATTACAAGGCAGCAGTTGTTTAATTTAGAGCCTCATCTGCCCGGGGTTTCGAACTCGGGAATTTTTCGACTTAGCAACCATAGCTTTACAAACGCGACCACGCCGATCCCAGTATTGGCTTTACATTTTGTCAGTTACACACATCAACACCCAAAGAAATTCTCGGAAATTTACCTATCTCTGCATTAGACGTTTTCGTATAATATCGTCGATTCGATTAGTAAAAGGTATGAAGATGGTCTTTCGGTACCGGTGGGTATGGGCATTAAGATGGGCAGTGTGGGCATGAAGATGGGCAGTGTGGGCATGAAGATGGGCAGTGTGGGCATGAAGATGGGCAGTGTGGGCATGAAGATGGGCAGTGTGGGCATTAAGATTGGCAGTGTGGGCATTAAGATGGGCAGTGTGGGCATTAAGATGGGCAGTGTGGGCATGAAGATGGGCAGTGTGGGCATTAATATGGGCAGTGTTGGCATTAAGATGAGCAGTGTGGGCATTAAAATGGGCAGTGTGGGCATATAAAATGGGCAGTGTGGGCATATAAAATAGGCAGAGTGGACATTAAGATGGGCAGTGTGGGCATATAAAATGGGCAGTGTGGGCATTAAGATGGGCAGTGTGGGCATTAAGATGGGCAGTGTGGGCATTAAGATGGGCAGTGTGGGCATTAAGATGGGCAGTGTGGGCATTAAGATGGGCAGTGTGGGCATTTAGATGGGCAGTGTGGGCATTAAGATGGGCAGTGTGGGCATTAAGATGGGCAGTGTGGGCATTAAGATGGGCAGTGTGGGCATTAAGATGGGCAGTGTGGGCATATAAAATAATCAGTGTGGGCATTAAGATGGGCAGTGTGGGCATTAAGATGAGCAGTGTGGGCATTAAGATGGGCAGTGTTGGCATATAAAATGGGCCGTATGGGCATATAAAATAGGCAGATTGGGCAAAAATGGGCCGTATGGGCATATAAAATAGGCAGATTGGGCATTAAGATGGACAGTGTGGGCATATAAAATAGGCAGATTGGGCATTAAGATGGGCAGTGTGGGCATTAAGATGGGCAGTGTGGGCATTAGGAAGGGCAGTGTGGGCATTAAGAATGGACTGTGTAGGCATATAAAATTATATCGACAGAACCATGTCTCCAAACATTCAATATCTCGACTATTTAAAAATAAAACTTAAACTTATAACTTGACTTCAAACACTGATACCAAACACCGACCGGATTATGAAGATACTAAATAAATGTACAAGCACTCACTCACATGTAAAAATAAAATCCATAACCCCTGTATCATCAAACGAGATTTTATCTTTCCCGAATATAACAAGAGAAACCACCAACGCTACTTATCAAATGGAATCCTCATCACCGAATACGATACCTAAACCCAAATTAACCCGGTCTCATTCTCACAATGCTTATCAACCCAGGCTAAACCTAATCCTAAACCCCCAGACCTAAAATAAATATCTTCTCTATTCCAAGATTAATAGGACATTAACCCAAGATTTTATCTATAATTTTTTTTTTACGAAGGCCTAATGTCGAAACATGAGCTGACATGCAACCCACTTTCAGCCTCGTTTTGGGGGCTAGCGCATGACGCCATTAATTCACAGTAATTCGGTAGATCACCTGCTTCTAATTACTCGTGGGAAGGACCCCCCTCCCTCCTCCCCCCCTCGTTTGGCATTTCTTAGGACCCTGACCGATTTCATAGCGCCAGATGGAAAAAGGTGGTGGGGTGGGGGGGATTTGAGGTGGGGGGGGGGGGGTGGGGGGGGTCAGTTTTTTTTTTGGAGTAGAGGCTTCTGGGAGATTTGAATTTTCAAAGCGCTTTGTTTTGTAAGAGACATGACAGGCGGCGATGTACCTAAAAAAAATGAAGTCGCTTATGCCTTGTATATCAAGAAAGGTTTTTTCAATTAACTACACCATTCCTCCCCCTCCCCCTTACTTTTATAGTGGCATTGAATTCTGTTTTTTTTTTAAACACAGCCCAGATATCGAAGGTTCTCAAAACATTTGACCGCCATTTTGGCTTCCCAAAAAACTCCTCTGGCTTTCTTTGGTTTCTCCGTCTTCCCCAGTCTGTCAATTTCTTTCTCCAGCTCCCACAGCTTCTATATACCCTCCGGCTCCCCCTCTATTCTCTCCGGCTCCCCCTCTATACTCTCCGGCTCCCTACAGCTTCTCTATACTCTCTGGCTCCTCCAGCTTCTCTATACTCTCTGGCTCATAGCTTCTTTATACTCTCCAACACCCCAGCTTCAATATTCTCTCCGGCTCTCAGTTCCTCCGCCCCGTAGCTACTCCGGCTCCAAGAGCTACTCGGAACTCCCCACCCCATTACTCCGTCGTCCCCCCAGGTACTCCGCCCATCTCCCCTACTCCACCGCCCAATCAAGTATCCACTATAAATTAGACATTAAAATTAAAGTATTGATTCGCCTAAAATAATTGAATTACCATTACTGTTAAGTATGTTAGGTTTAGGTTACTATATTTTTAAACTCTAGGGTTACTTGGTGTAAAACCTTAAAGTAAGATTTTTTGAAAATTTCTGTTTACAGTAAAAAAAAATAACGGTTATTTTAAGGTCGGGGGTCAGCCGGTGCGGCGACTGTGAGTGTCACCCCACCCCCTACAACAATTTTGTATTTTCGATTTGGTGTCACCCTTCCCCATACTATTCTATTATTTCATTTGGACATATCATATTTTGACATCAAATGTTATGATTTCTCGATTTGGTTCGACCCCCTTTCCCAAAAAAAAATGGTGCCACCCGGTAAGAACTGCACCCCCCCCCCCCCTACACCTTCTGCGGCGACCATTTAGGTTTAGAATATTAGGATGCACAAATTTTTTTTTTATAGTTTAGTTGTACGCTCTGGATTTGTTTTTAATATCCGTATCACTATCTTGATTGTGCTGGCGGTATGTCTATCCCAATTGTTCTCCGAAACGGACCACGATGTAATGAATCGCCGAGACCGCTCGACAAAAATGTCACGTGATCGGGAGAATTCGGTGAACTTTCGAGGCTAATGACTTACCTCGGGTCGCCCTGATCTCATGCATGCCGAAGTAAACAAAACAAAACATCAACTAAACCAAGCACACAAACACGTAAAAAAAAAAAGCCAACAGATATTGAAACGTGGGCTATCGTGATGTTTTATCTATGCACTGCCAAGTAATCAATTTTCATAAATTTAGACAGTATTTCTGTGACTGGAGTTATCTTTCTCAAGTATTGCAAACCCGAATATGAGTTGTAATCGGTGACTCGATTCTATGTCTTAACCGTGGTAGCGGCACTGAAACAGAGTATCGTTGCGGTACGGTATCGATCAGCAGAAGGTCGCGCCAAAGAGCCAGTTTAAGACCTTGGTGCTGTAGGTAAGTACAGAAGGGTCATAAAGTAAACAGTTTGCGCGAACGTCCTGTAGGCTAGTTTGGTAAATACGTTTTTAATGTCGTCTGTTATGGTGGTATGTTTTTAATGTCGTCTGTTGGTATGTTTTTAATGTCGTCTGTCATGTTTGTATGTTTTTAATGTCGTCTGTCATGTTGGGATGTTTTTAATGTCGTCTGTTGGTATGTTTTTAATGTCGTCTGTCATGTTGGTATGTTTTTAATATCGTCTGTCATGTTGGTATGTTTTTAATGTCGTCTGTCATCTTGGTATGTTTTTAATATCGTCTGTCATGTTGGTATGTTTTTAATGTCGTCTGTCATGTTGGTATGTTTTTAATGTCGTCTGTCATGTTGGTATGTTTTTAATGTCGTCTGTTGGTATGTTTTTAATATCGTCTGTCATGTTGGTATGTTTTTAATGTCGTCTGTCATGTTGGTATGTTTTTAATGTCGTCTGTTGGTATGTTTTTAATGTCGTCTGTCATGTTGGTATGTTTTTAATGTCGTCTGTCATGTTGGTATGTTTTTAATGTCGTCTGTCATGTTGGTATGTTTTTAATGTCGTCTGTCATGTTGGTATGTTTTTAATATCGTCTGTCATGTTGGTATGTTTTTAATGTCGTCTGTCATGTTGGTATGTTTTTAATGTCGTCTGTCATGTTGGTATGTTTTTAATGTCGTCTGTTGGTATGTTTTTAATATCGTCTGTCATGTTGGTATGTTTTTAATGTCGTCTGTCATGTTGGTATGTTTTTAATGTCGTCTGTTGGTATGTTTTTAATGTCGTCTGTCATGTTGGTATGTTTTTAATGTCGTCTGTCATGTTGGTATGTTTTTAATGTCGTCTGTCATGTTGGTATGTTTTTAATGTCGTCTGTCATGTTGGTATGTTTTTAATGTCGTCTGTCATGTTGGTATGTTTTTAATGTCTTCTGTTGGTATGTTTTTAATGTCGTCTGTTGGTATGTTTTTAAGTTTTAATGTCGCCTGTTAATATGTTTTTAATGTCGTCTGTCATGTTGGTATGTTTTTAATGTCTTCTGTTGGTATGTTTTTAAGTTTTAATGTCGCCTGTTAATATGTTTTTAATGTCGTCTGTCATGTTGGTATGTTTTTAATGTCGTCTGTCATGTTGGTATGTTTTTAATATCGTCTGTCATGTTGGTATGTTTTTAATGTCGTCTGTTGGTATGTTTTTAAGTTTTAATGTCGCCTGTTAATATGTTTTTAATGTCGTCTGTCATGTTGGTATGTTTTTAATGTCGTCTGTCATGTTTTTATGTCGCCTGTTAATATGTTTTTAATGTCGTCTGTCATGTTGGTATGTTTTTAATGTCGTCTGTCATGTTGGTATGTTTTTAATATCGTCTGTCATGTTGGTATGTTTTTAATGTCGTCTGTTGGTATGTTTTTAAGTTTTAATGTCGCCTGTTAATATGTTTTTAATGTCGTCTGTCATGTTGGTATGTTTTTAATGTCGTCTGTCATGTTGGTATGTTTTTAATGTCGTCTGTCATGTTGGTATGTTTTTAATATCGTCTGTCATGTTGGTATGTTTTTAATGTCGTCTGTTGGTATGTTTTTAAGTTTTTAATGTCGCCTGTTGGTATGTTTTTAATGTCGTCTGTTGGTATGTTTTTAATGTCGTCTGTTGGTATGTTTTTATTGTCGTCTGTTGGTATGTTTTTAATGTCGTCTGTTGGTATGTTTTTAATGTCGTCTGTTGGTATGTTTTTAATGTCGTCTGTCATGTTGGTATGTTTTTAATATCATGGTTTGTCTTAGTATCTATAGATCTAGATCAAGAGCAAAATCAAACGTGGAACGGCGTGATCGGGTTTCGAAATTCCCAAGTTCCGACCCCCGGAAATCTTAACCAGGAATCAGCGACCTTTCTATAGAAGAAGATTCCGGTATCAAGCAAATGCTTTATTCATCCACAGCTGTATAAAAGTAAAGTACCCTTCAGAAACGTGTAGTCCATGAGGTAGATGAAGTAGACTTTTTCTGTGTCACTGACTTCGGCATATGAATGGGTAATGTGATCAGCACTATGCAAAGCCGCTTGTCTTTTCCTTAACGTGAGTCAGGTACCCATCAGAGCTGGGTGGACTAGAGTCAGGTACCCACCAGGTCTGGGTGGACTCAGTGAGTCAGGTACCCATCAGAGCTGGGTGGACTCAGCGAGTCAGGTACCCATCAGAGCCTGGTGGACTCAGTGAGTCAGGTACCCATCAGAGCTGGGTGGACTCAGTGAGTCAGGTACCCATCAGAGCTGGGTGGACTAGAGTCAGGTACCCATTAGAGCTGGGTGGACTCAGGGACGTTCTACATACTTGAGCCCGGGATCAGAACTCGAGACTTTTGGGTTACCAGTCGAACTCGACAGCTGTTTCGTTTACCCCATAGTGTTAAGCGTGATATATCGGTACCGATATGTTCGGATCCCGTACAGTTTTGTACAGCTAGCAACGAATAAAGCCAACAACTGGATACACTAACTAAATCCCGGGGTATTTGGAGAGTCGCCGAAACGCACTATTGGCATGGTTAGCTGATGCAGAAATGGCGTAGGGGGGGGGGGGACGACAGTGCAACTGGGGCGGTATCACCAGGCACCGCAGCATAAATAGACCCAGCACTTCAAAACAAACACATTTTACGAGAAATAATGCAACAATTTTTTTAGAACTTTTGCTAAAGACATCGTTTACACATTTTTAGCCGAAAATGCATTTAGCAAACAACAGAAAGGCTTTCTTATTTTAGTGCATTTAAAATCTGGTCATCAAATTACCAATGTCATATTACCAACAGACACCCAACTCCAGCCCAGGTCCCGTACGGGGTAGTCGTATTTCTACCGTCGTCCCTCGACTAGCATCACAGTAGAATCTCACCCCCCCCCCCCACTGAACATGGCACCGTCCCCACTAGGACCCGCCTATGCATTGTGGTATTAAACGCGTAGAGAACCACATACGACTTTGTGTCTCAATTACCCTCATTTTACAATGAGTGAAAGTAAACACTGAGAATAAAAAAGTAAGATTCAACTACTGGGGATAGCATAGGACTTTAAGCAGAAAACAAATAAAACAAATATGATATCAATGTTTGTTTGTTAGAAATTATTTTTTGGTTTTCATTTCTTCTATAGGAAGACTTCGTGTTTGTATACATTTTCCTCGTCGCATGTATAATACATTAAAGTCATTCCAATAATGTATCTATTGTGTTTCAAAAAAACATTTTTGAAGTATATTTTCAATAATTTTAATTTAAAAGTATTTTTCCATTAATATTTTTTTAAAATAATAATTTAAATGTATTTTATTTACAATAATGCTTATGGATTTTGTATCTTTAAACATATTTTTAAAAGTAGGCCCTATTCCTCCATAAAATTTAAAAAATATTTTTTCAGTGATATTTATCTTTCATTTTATTTTCACTTCAACTTTAACACAAACAAAATGTCTTTGAATAAATTTCAATAAAATTATTTTAGAAAAACTTATAGTGGATCTAAAAAAATAAAATCGAATAATTGACACTCGCCATGAAAATATTAGAGCCCTACTCCAACTGATCCCCGACAAAAAGGACATTCACGACCTCACCGGGATTTTTATCCTTCGTCTCATTACGTCCCCTTGCTCATATAAACGTGTATAAAAATTGGAAATGTATGGTTTAAAGTCGGCCATAAAAGAATTCTGAAAATGAAACCAGTAATAAAACTCGTAGGGCCTATGGAGAACATGTGTGGGTTGCTTTAGGTCTCGCAAACCCACGGGCATAAAACTTGCCCAGGTGAGGGGATTCGTGTGTGTGTGGGGGGGGGGGGGGGGAGGTTATAACATTAAATTTGATATAGATAACCCCTGGTATAATGTATAATCGATACTGGTACCCGGTGGTCTGATTATAAAACTTAATGTTCGGTATCGATATTGTGTTTGGTTTAGTTTATATAACTTCGATACTGATACCTAGTGGTGGAATGTATAATCAATGGCAAGTACTCGTTGCAGTTAAGTTCGATATCGATACCCGATGATCTTGTCTATAAAAAACGTTACAGTCGATACCTATACCTAGTAACCCTTCGGGGTCAATTGCGTGGCACAGAGGTAAAGAGGTTAATGTGGCCAACACTGTCCCCCAAATAGGGATGAGTACTTATTAGGGCTAGATGTGTTCAAGGCGCCCTAGATATTTTAGACACCTGTTAAGCAATCGGGCCTAGAGTTTGGTCATGAATTGTGTTGTTGTAAAGAATTACGCTAATGCGTTATGAAAGCTCAAGTGCAACGTGTATTTTGTATGCGCGATGTTCTTAAAGTTGAATACAATGATATTTATATATTACATCATGATTGCGCGGCTGGTTCAAAACTACTGCGCGGCCGCACAACCGCGCAGGCTAGAGCGAACATTTGTTATGATACGAACCACCATCTATCATTAAAGCTAGTGAATAGCTATGGTCAAACGAAATGCTATATATTGATCTATTGGCTTTGTGCAAATGTGTGTCAAATAACTAAAAAAAATATTTAAAAACTTTGCTGCCATATTATCCCAAAAGTTCTAGTAAATATCGTAGATAATTTCCCCAAAATTTAAAACTTTTAAAGCTATCAACCGTATTCTTTTACCTCGCGTTATGTTTAAATATATGATTATAATTGTGTATTGACTTAAAGAAATCGTGATATTTCGTACTAGAGGGTTCAGACTCTGACTAATAACTTTAGGCAAGTTCCCTTTTCGAATCTGACGGTCCATTGGGCAAGTGAAGTAGAGTTCACCTGTTTCTGTGACTGGCATATAGAGGAATAGTGTAGTCAAGCTAGCTCTGATGGGTGCCTAACTCAAGGCAGGGAAAACAAAGGCGGCTGGGCATAGTGCTGACCACACTATCCCTTCATATGCCGAGGTCACAGAAACAGATAAACTCTACTTCATCTTCCCCATGCGTCTTGGGCACGAACGTGAAACGATAAAGATTATTTAATTTTTAAAATGGGAAAGTATGTCGTCACATTTTCCTCTGCCGTCACACATCGTCACATAATTCCACCCCCCCCCCCCCTCATGGACAGCCCCAAAGGATTAATATAGATTGTTTAAAAACCCTTAACACGATACCATGTTTTAAAAGGTCATTCACGGAACTAACATTTAAATCTCTATACGAATCTTGCCCTAAGGACACATGCAAGAAATTAATAAAAAGATACGACTCTAATCTTACAGATATATGTAATAAAAAAATACTACAAAAGACCAAGGAGATCCTGGAGAAGGACATTAGAAGATGAGGCAAGGACTCCCGGATTTACATGGACACAACTAAAGAGAGACGCTCAAAACCTAGTCCAATGGAGAGATGCGGTTGCAGCCCTTTGCTTCCCAGAGACCACAAAGAAATAAGTCAAGTCATATAAATCTTGCGCAATGTGTCAACTGAGACAAAGAAGTACACACAATTCCTTGCATTTATTATTAAAAGTCGCACCCAACTCGATCTATTTAACTCTTTGGTTGAATTATTGAACACGTCATACGTTTCAGTTATCGTTACGTCTAATGCTTTGAAAAAAACGCAATCGTATCCACTTTGACAGACCCTGCAATCATAATTCACAATCATGCCTTTGTTTATTTAATAAACCACTTGAGAATACTTCGTTTCTTTATCGTAATTTAAAATGAAAATAATTTTTCTTGAAAATCGTTAAGAGTACTGTAATTTTTTTTTTAAACACACAGCTACAAACACATACCACGATACGCCTTCATCAAACAACCCCCATACTATAAACTTTTATAAATGGATTTTCCCGATCCGTGTTTGCACGCACCAATCACCACGCCTCCCTTCCCTTTTACAGACAGACAAACTACACAAAGGGAACAAAACCCATATCTTTAAAAACACACAGACGTGCTAAAGAAATCACCCATTTCATTTTTATCACGATGACAACAGTGTAAGAAAAAAAAGGTTTCGCCCTGTCGACTACGCCAAAGATAAATTGATCTCTATTTACTGGTATACCGCCCATATCGTCGCCCCAATCCAGAAATATACCGTTTATCTTTTACTCAGAAAGTCCAAAGCAAGGTCAAGGTCCACCCACCCCACCCCTTCCGTAACACACAATACATGTCTTTTACACCGCCCATATGTTGGTAAATATAAGGTAATTTTAAATTAACCCACTTCTTGATCAGAGAAATCATGGTATGGTTCAATAGTCTTCAGCACCATCAAGATGACCCTTTACAAGTTCAAGAAACCAACTTCAAGGTCAATGTCCCTGTAGTGCTATACAGGCAGAGTTTCTTCCAGGCATCTCTTCGCCCCCCCCCCCCCCCGAAAAAATTTTACCGCCCCCCCCCCCCCCGAACGAAATGAAATTTATATAATTTATATAGAAAATATATACTTTTAACAGTGTCCGCCCCCCCCCCGAATAAAGTTTACCGCCCCCGGAAGATTTCAAGTGCCCCCCCCCCCCGGAGAAAAAAGTCTGGAAGAAACACTGTATACAGGCCCCTATACACCCCACTCAATGAAAAACTATATGGGGCACCCGCTGATCTGAAGACCACAGTCCAGTTCATACACGAAGTTGGGCTTGTTGTTTAAATCCTCCACCATAAACTAAATTAAGAGCGCAGAAGAAGAAGTAAGAAAACCAGTGATAGTGCCCCACCCCATATATACACCCCCCCCCCCCCATGCAAAGTAAAAAAGACAAAATTAAATTTAAAAAAAAACAACAACTCACCATTCCATTAATCGTGTCCTTGTTCCGTCTCTTTAACCCTAGTTCGTCTTAAAGTAATAGGTAAACCTGCATAGAAAACAAAAGTAGAAATACAATAAAAGCAAGCATAGAAACTTAATCAGTTTAAACTTTTGACGTAATCTAATCTATTTAATCATCTTGTTTGTTTTAAAACAGATCTTGTGACGAATAAACACATTTTAAGGTCCCAATTTGTGATAAGGTATTTATAAAATATAAAAGGTCTTCCTTTATACAATAATTGTGATGAGCTATATTTATAATAAGGTCCCTATTTATACAACCTTTGTGATGAGGTATTTATGATAAGGTACTCATTAATACAAACATTGTGATGAGATATATATATATTTTGTAATAAGGTTCCTATTTTAAACTGCCCCCCCCCCCCCCCCCCAGACATAAAGCACCACTCCTTTCATCCCACATCCACTAAACATTAAATTTTTATACTTTTAACTTTAAATGCAAGCTTTTAATGGTACTTTATTCACAAGTGTATACACAGTTATACGTCTATTGCATCTACTGTTATTATTTACTAGAATGCGTGATCATTAGTTGGTCAAATTTTGGTAGATAACAACATACTGAAGCTCCACCGATGGTTGCATTATGAGAGGTTTTTATACCATACTTAAGGCAAATCAAATTATGAACCTAAAGGCAAGGATGACACCTCGTTCCTCTTATTGTTGAAGAGGGTGAAGTAAGGCAGTTTACCCATAGACTTTATAGGTGAACAGTATGATTAGCACGCATGTCTTGTAACGAAAAGTAATTCATACCTTTTAAAAAAAAACATATTTCAAAGCAATTTTTATTTTATGAGATTATTATAAAATTTTAAGAATTTGTTGTTTTTCCAAATAACAAAAATTCATATTTTTGTCTCATTTCTTAATCTACACACCACCATAAATATTGCATTAACCATCGTATAAACTACCCCTAGACTTATCTCCTTATATCAATATATAACACAAAGTAACAACACTAATATTCTATAATACAACATTGTATCGATCGAGAGTAACAGTTTTCTTTAACCCCTTCTACTTTATTAAAAATCGAAAAAATTGTCTCCAACATTTTAAAACTTGCAGTCGTTGATGAGATCATCAAAAGAATATTATGTAAAACATCTGTTTCTATAATTAGCCGAGATGATGCATCAGACTAACCTGTTTAGTTTCGGAATATTAACGATAGGATATTCGAGGAACGCTCGGATGAACAATTTAATCCATGAGCATTAGGGATAAAAAAATATCTTCAAAAGCTGACGTCGACAGTATGAATAGCGAGCTGAATAATGTCTTCTACAATTGTTGTATAGCGTTTCATTTGACAGATACATTTTATCTATTTCGGTATAGAGGGTTTTTTTTATATACCTCTGTCTAGGCTGTTCTTTGTGTTTGTGTGTGTGTATGTGTGTGTGTGTTAATACTGGAGTGTGTTTGCGTGTGTGTGTGTGTGCTTGTGTGTGGTTTATCAGTCGATTTTTCGCTAAACAAAATGCATCATAATCTAGAATTTAAAAAAAAAACAATAAACACACATAGGATACTATTGAGAAAATATTCGGCTGGTGCATGGCCTGGCCGGAACGGCTAGAAACGACATCCATATTTTAACTGCTAATAAATTTGTATTTAACTTAATTTAACCGAAGCAGTCAGAACGCCTTTAACCGGTAACAACTAATTGGGAGATATCAATTAGGTAATCAAACAGGCAAACAAATTGAGAATCGTCGGTTAACGGTGTTGACAATATAGATCCTGGCTCGGCAAACGCAGACAAGCAAACAAACTAAACTAACGAGTAAATCGTGATCGCTTGGTGCGATTCACCTCTAGGCTTAATTTTCCTAAATTGACGTCATCGGTTTTTTGCGGTTGTTAAAAATTTCCCGCTGGTTTCGGGAAGAAAGAACAGCATTTAGTTCAATTTTAAAGTAGTTCTTTAAAATTTTAAATACATTTTTTTTAATGTTAAAAATTCCCCGCTGGTTTTTTGGAAGAAAGAACCAGCATTTAGTTCACCCATAGTTCATTTAATTTTTAATTTTTTTTTTATTTTTCGAAAATGGCATTTAGGGAAAATTTTTTAGCGAAAGATGAAATTAGCTCGGTTTCTCATGTTTTTATCAGTTACATAAAAGATGCGTGATATGGGTCTTTGAATGTCTTGGTTGCAGCTGTCTTGCGTGGGGTTAGGCGTGGGGTAGAGATACACTTTTTATGAAAATACGCCTGTTTTTTTGCTTGTTTTTAATTTTTAAAATGTAAAGTGAAGTCTTGTTTTTCTTTGGGTTTCTTTCAAAGAGGAAGCGAAAATTAAGTTTTACGCTCAGTAGACTCTCTTTCAAACAATTTTTTTCCGGGGGGGGGGGGCACTTGTAACCTTCTAAAGGCGCACTTAAATTTTCGGGGGGGGGGGAGGTGGGGGGGGGGCAACTGGTTAAAGTAAATATCTTCTATATACACTACATTTTGTTTCTAATTCGTCTTGGTGGTGGACGTACTCCTGGGGAGCGTGGGACACCCCCACCCCCCCCCCCTCCCCCCAGAATGCTTCATCTAAAAAAAAAAACGCCCAGTTGAAAACTGACCTTACATTTAAAAATTAAGTCATACAACTCAGACTTATGACTTACTCGTCTGTAATTAGCATGACGGCTACCACTGACAGTTTAGTATAATTAAATTTCACAGACATGACTGTAGCTATCATTTTCATTTGTTTACCCCATTCATCTTGGAATACTTTGAGATGGGTTGCCCAGTGACTTAGAGGACAATATATGAGAAAATGAGTGAGACAGTAATTGGGATAGTTGATGACACTTCCCACCCAAAACTTATAATTATAAAACAATAGTATATATTTAATTTTTTAAAACAAAAAAACAACAGTGTAATTACACACAAAAAAATACACGTCAGTTTGAGTACAAAAAAAAAAACGTGTATCTGATAACACATTAGTTTAATTACACATACAAATACGGATGTTTGCGGAAGAAAAAAAATATTCTCAGCTTACAAGAAAAAAAATGTCTGTTTACAAACATATCTTATATTACTGGCGAAGGCAATGTGTCGTAATATATATATATAGATATATTAAAACAAGAGATGGAGTCGCCTAGCGGTTGAGAGCTGGACTGCTATCCCGTAAGTCTCGAGTTCGAATCCAGATTCAAGTCCGTAGAACGTCCCTGAGTCCACCCAACTCTGATGGGTACCTAACTCACATTAGGGAAAATAAAGACGGCTGGGCATAGTGCTGACCCACACTAGCTCTTCATATGCCGAGGTCACAGAAACAAGTGAACTCTACTTCACTTGCCCCGTAGACCGTCGGGTTGGAAAGGGAACTTTGTTTACTTACTTATTAAAACATACAATATCTGTATTACTCTGTATTTGCAACTTGGTTTCCCCCCTCCCCCAGGAAAAAAAAATATCGTTGATCCCACAGAAACGGTACTGTAATATTCCTATTGATGTTTAGATTTTAGAAAAAGAAATTGCTGGTATTTCTCCATTTTACCATTTCCCCTTCCATCATACCAGGGCGTAAAACAGAGGCGTAGCGACCGTTTTTTTGGCGCCCCCTCGGGAGCAAATTTTCAATTTGCACCCCCTCAAACTTTCGATCTGCACCCCCTCCCCATAATTTATATATATATATAAATGCAAAAATGCAGCTAAAATGACATTTTAATTTGTTTTTACAACCCATTTTGGCGCCCCCTAAGGTCGGCGCCCGGGGACATCAGTACCCCCCCCCCCCGTCCGCTACGACTCTGCCGTAAAATTAAGGGTTTTATGAAAATAAAACGTACATTAAAATATAATCAGGGGCTGGGGGCCCTTTTAAAACTTCCAGGGGCTTTTTGACATAGACAGTCGACCCCTGCATCTAACTGACAACATATCGTTTCAAGTCCCTACCCCAGACGTATGATCTCATTTGACTATTCAACACAACTAACCCATCACTGGTGACCCAGACAAGCCACGTGACCCACGATACAACAATTGAAAACTTAGAGCACGATTAATCTTGGGGTTCTGAAAGGAAATTAGAATTAATTTATACATTCCCTTCTCAAACTTTAAATCTGAGATACCTTTTTTATGGTTTAATCACTTTAAGGGCGTTGACTTAGGATAAATGGAAACAGGCTCAAATAATATCTAATGGAAAAGGGTGGGGGTGCTATTTTATATTTAATTTAAACAAAAAAATAACTGAGAATTTTTTTTCTTTCTTTAATGTAAAACGTATTATACAGTTTTGTTTGATGAAAACAGCAAAACAAAAAAATTAAAAATGGCTGTAATTGATATTTCAGTATTGTGTATGTTTTAATTAAATCCACAGAAGGATCTCATCATAGAAAAAAAAAACATCCAGACACGATAGTAAACAGTAGACTGTAATGTGTTGAATGTGTTCTTCAAATAAGCGAAAACAAAAAAAAACGTAACGAGTCCTTGTGTGGTAATAGATTAATCACAACACAGGAAAACTCTTTATAGGCAACAAACTAATAAAATATAGGACCACCAACTACTGGCAAAATATAGGGCCACAATATAATACAAATATATAAGACCAACATCTACTAGCAAAATATAGGGCCACAAACTAATAAAATATATAGGACCACCAACTACTGGCAAAATATAGGGCCACAATATAATACAAATATATAAGACCAACATCTACTAGCAAATATAGGGCCACAAACTAATAAAATATATAGGACCCACCAACTACTGGCAAAATATAGGGCCACAATATAATACAAATATATAAGACCAACATCTACTAGCAAAATATAGGGCCACAAACTAATAAATATATAGGACCACCAACTACTGGCAAAATATAGGGTCACAATATAATACAAATATATAAGACCAACATCTACTAGCAAAATATAGGGCCACAAACTAATAAAATATATAGGACCACCCAACTACTGGCAAAATATAGGGTCACAATATAATACAAATATATAAGACCAACATCTACTAGCAAAATATAGGGCCACAAACTAATAAAAAATATAGGACCATCAGCTACTGGCAAAATATAGGGTCACAATAATAAAAATGTATAAGACCCACTAACTAATAATTATTAGCAACAGTTATTTATATAACATACAAGACCATCAACTGCTAACAACAACAATATATATATATATATATATATATATATATAATATATATAATATAATATATATATATATATATATATATATATATATATCTATATATATATAAATAGAGAGAGAGAGAGAGAGAGAGAGAGAGAGAGAGAGAAAGAGAGAGAGAAAGAGAGAGAGAGAGAGTATATCTATATATATTTATATATATATATATATACATCATAAATATATGTGTGTATGTAAGTTTAAATTTATATATATATATATATGTGTGTATATATATATATATATATATATATATATATATATATATATATATACATATATTCTACACAAACGCATACATATTAATCATTCGTTCGCTGTAATGTCATCCTGAAATATTCCACTTGAGACAGGTGACGTCACAAGGCAGGTGTCCTATTGATAACACCGCCAGGTTGAAGCACCGTCAAAACATGCTCCAGAGCCAGGTAATATCGGGGCATTGTTGGGTTTTAAACGGCTAAAGGATTACTCGTGTGACACTACAGTTTCATCAGATTAGCGTTGAGAATCGGGTTCAGATCTTAACCGGTTTAAGATTACCGTTTTCGAGTTGTTTGCAAATAATATGAATTTTTTAAATATATTTTTTCGAGTAGGGGTGTTAAAGGTGTATTAATTACGTTGAGGTTGTGGAGGGGTGGGAGATTTATGTGGAGTGGGTTGGGGGGGGGGGGGGGTTAGGTCGTCGTGACCTTATGCTAAACCCGTTGGGGCGTATGACCTCTTGTATAGGGGAGATAACTCCCAACAATTGGCTTATCATATGTCAGTCATGTGCCGTAGTGGGGTATTATCTTGCCATTCGATTGTTGCTGTAGCTCCTTCTTGCGCTGGCGTCAGCGACGTGTGTTAAGGTTACGTCCTGGTTATGATGTTTTTACATCCTGGATTAAGGATTTGGTTACGTTAGCGGCGGTTAGGGGGCTATGGTTAGGTTTTAAGAAAGAATCATATTACGATTTCTTCACATGCCGAAATCACTGAAACGGGTATAGTATATCCTACTTCTGTCTTTTTATCCAGCCATACCGTATCAGAACCATTCATCATTTGACCATTAGGTAACCCTAATTTTTACGCCCTTACATTAATTATAGCCTTTCATTATTTTAACCCCTAACAGTATATGAACGCCAAGCTCCCACCCCTCCCCTTATTATATCCACCCGCCCCTAAGTGTGAAAGAAATTCTGACCCCCCTCCCCTCTTCCCTCCATCCCCTCCCCTCGTTTACAGCTGATTAACACACAGCTCCTAATTTCCTCCAAGATGACGGGTTAGATTGAAAAGGGGAGAGAACATTGAAATTTGAGAATTCTCTCCCTTCGATGTCCGTGCAAGACACAATCCGTCTGAGTCGGCGCAGAGAGTTAATTTTTATTTAATTTATTATTTTTATCATAAAATCAACTACCCCCCTTTTTTTAGCTCTTTGGGTTTTCCCAGGGTCTTTATATATAAAAAAAACATGGCGGCTTATAAAAATGAATTCTTGGTGGGTTGTTTTTTTTTGTGGAATTTCCCGTCACGTTTCTTAACATAGACTTTTATTGTCACCGTCTTGACATGACCCACCGAATGACAAGGTAGATAGGTCATGACATATCAAATGACAAGGTGTATATGTCATGATATATCAAATGACACGGTATAATATATGTCATAACCCACCAAATGACGAGGTAGATAGGTCATGACAGATCAAATGACAAGGTATATATCTCATGATACATCAAATAACAAGGTATATATGTCATGACACATCAATTGACAAGGTATATATGTCATGACACATCAAATAACAACGTGTATATGTAATGACACGTCAAATGACAAGGTATATATGTCATGACACATCAAATAACAACGTGTATATGTCATGACCCACCAAATGACAAGGTATATATGTCATGACCCACCAAGTGACGAGGTATATATGTCATGAAATACCAAATGACAAGGTATATTTGTCATGACACATCAAATGACAAGGTATATATGTCATCACCCAACAAATGACAAGGTATATGTCAGGACACATCAAATGACAAGATATATATGTCATGACATACCAAATGACAAGTTATATTTGTTATGACACATCAAATGACAAGGTGCGTATGTCATGACACACCAAATGTCAAATCTCGTGTTCAGATCCCGGCTTCGAGTCCATACAACGTCCCTGAGTCGACTCAGCTCGAATGGGTACCTGACTCGCAAGAAAAGTAAAGTCTGCTGAGCTATGTATATAATTAAATATCGATATCGGGTATTAGGGGGCATTCGATTATGTACAGGATTTAGAGGAGGGCGGGGTACCTTGGCCAGTCAGCCAAAATGTATCAAATAAAAACTATCGGATTAGCGTGGATTACTTAATTTTTGTCAAAGCTTATCTTCCCATGACGGATTCCCGGGGTAGCGTCGTGAAAGCGATTATGGGCGGGGCAGCTGCCTGTCAAAGTCAAGGTGACCGCTGAGTGCCCGTCGTCCATCTCTTCAAGGGGGGGGGGGGGGGGGGCGGGGGTAGTGTTGTTAAATACAAGGGTCGTATGTGATCCTAATGCAGAGAGTGAAGTAGGGATATGCCATTAATAATTTGCATATTTGGTCTGTATTTTCGTTCCTTTAAACCTAACCACAACCAGAGGCGTAGCGGGGGGTGGGGGGTAAATAAGTCCCCGGGCGCAAAAATATTTTGGAAAAAAAATTAAAAGCTCATTTTAGCTGCAGTTTTGCATTATAAATATAAAAAATATATGAGGGAGGCAACTTGAAAGTTTGTCCCGGGGGGATGGGGGGGGGGGGGGACGCCAAATTGAAAGTTTGTCCCAGGGCGCCTTATTGTAAATGTCTGTAGCGAGCATATTTGTACTAAACAGTTAAAGTATGACCCTGTAGCGAGCATTATGATACCAAACAGTTAAAGGCCCTGTAGCGAGCATTATGATACCAAACAGTTAAAGGCCCTGTAGCGAGCATTATGATACCAAACAGTTAAAGGCCCTGTAGCGAGCATTATGATACCAAACAGTTAAAGGCCCTGTAGCGAGCATTATGATACCAAACAGTTAAAGGCCCTGTAGCGAGCATTATGATACCAAACAGTTAAAGGCCCTGTAGCGAGCATTATGATACCAAACAGTTAAAGGCCCTGTAGCGAGCATTATGATACCAAACAGTTAAAGGCCCTGTAGCGAGCATTATGATACCAAACAGTTAAAGGCCCTGTAGCGAGCATTATGATACCAAACAGTTAAAGGCCCTGTAGCGAGCATTATGATACCAAACAGTTAAAGGCCCTGTAGCGAGCATTATGATACCAAACAGTTAAAGGCCCTGTAGCGAGCATTATGATACCAAACAGTTACAATATGGCTCTGTAGCGATCATAGTTGTGCCTTATATCGTGCTATATTACACAATATAGCACAGTAGCGAGAATTACGTTACAGAGTATTTGCCCTTAGCGAGCATTATATTACAAAATCTGTCAAAGTATGCCCCAAAATTGAGCTATATTTACAAGGCATCAGCGCTGTAGCGAGCATAATGATACAAAATATTTAATACCTGGCCCTGTAGCGAGCATTACGATCCCATAAATCCCCCCCCCCCCCACTCTACCACAAAGCACTGCATACATACATACGACAGCTATCGCCTTACCGTACATCACCTTGCATGTTTGGTTAAAAAGGTATATACTCTGGTATAGTCGCGCGCAAACCACGACCTACTTTTCCCCTAAAACTATTACTTCCCCGCCCCCTGTCTGTCTCGCCCCCACCCCCTCTCCCCTCCGCGCCGGGTTGACAAGCCGGCAAACTGGATTGTGTGGGCCCACTCGACCTGGCGCGGGTCACAATAACCTTTTACCGCGAGAAGAAAAAAAAAACAACCTCCACGTAAAACGCAGGCATCCCGTTATGAATTAGGTCGCCGTGACCTCAGCTGGTGTACTAAGATATACATACTGCTCGTTTCACTTTTTTAATTTTATTTTGGCCTAAACCTCTCAGAAATTATTTGGATTGATAAGCCGTGTCTTTGTATACGGCATAAGGGGGCATTTTATGGGAGGCCAGTATGACAATGGCTCAAAATTTAAAAATTGAAAAAAAAAAAAAAATCTGAAAAAAAATAGGTACTTGAGGTATAAATAGAAATAACGATCCAGACATATTTTATCCTACAGAAAGTTGCACTTAGTGTGTGTATCAAAAGGATTTAAAACGCAAAACTAAACCTTACATGCGGGATTTAAGTTCGATGCCCTACATAAATAACGCCCTGATCAGCAACAAACACATAAAAAATGTACGGTAGAAAAAAATTGATTGATTTTAGAGGGGAATTTTTTTTTTCGCAGGACGCGGTTTTAGAGGTAAACTGTGAACCTAATATATTAAAATAAATTTTGAAGCACGGCAATAGGAGTATCCGTCGTACAGCAAAAAGACTATACATGACACTAGTATGGGGTCATCCATAAATGACGTCACACTCGTAGGGGGGAGGGGGGGTCCGTAATTTTGTGACGATGTGTGATGAGGGGGAGGGGGGGGGGGGTTCAGATGTTGCGACGTCACATTTTTGCATTATAAAAAAGCAATGTTAGAAAACGATTTTTAGACGTTATTTCGCGTTTTAGATAACTGTTTTAATAAATTGTAATAGTTTAGACAAGATTTTGGAAAAATATCGATGTTTTAAAAAAAATTCAACTGCAATTTTGAGGGGGGTTGTAGGTTGAGGTGTGACGTCATTTTAGGGGGGGGGGGTCTGACTTTTTGTGACGACGTGTGACGGAGGGGAAGGGGAGGTAAAAATCGTCAAAAAAAGCGTGACGTCATTTATGGATGACCCCTATGACAAAAAGAATGTTTGTTGTACCGGAATAAATATTTATTGTACCGGAAAAAAGAATATTTGTTGTAACGGAAAAATAATTTTTGTTTTACCGGAAAAGAATGTTTATAGTACCGGAAAAAATAAAATAAGTTGTGCCGGAATAAAATTTTGTTATACCGGAAAACAATATTTGATGTACCGGAAAATGAATATTTATTGTACTGGAATAAATATTTGTTGTACCGAAAAGAGAATATATTGTACCGGAATAAATGTTGTACAGGAAAATAATATTTGTTACCGGAAAAATACTTTTGTTTTTATACTTTTGTTTTATAATAAAAAGAAAACGTGTATGACAAAAACTTACAACGACTGGATTTTATACAGAAACATAGCCATTCATTTTTTTAAAGATGCATATTTTATTTCAATATACAATGTAGTGTTCGAGGAATAAAGAACATGATCGCTTGCAAGAAAACCTAGAGTTCAGCTTCCAGACTGAGTCCGCTCAGTTTTAATAGGTACCTGAAATTATCGTAGGAGGTCCTTGAGTTTACTCAGCTCTGATGGGTACCTGGTATGAGCGAAGTAGGTCACTGAGTCCATTTAGATTTGATTGGTACCCAACAAGACCGTACTCGTCCACGAGTCCACTCAGCTCTGATGGGTACCTGGCATGTTTGTACTAGATCCCTGAGTCTTCTCAGCTTTTATTGGTACCTAACAAGACCGTAATAGGTCTCCGAGTCGACTCAGCTTTGATGAGTACCTGTCATGACCGTAGTAGGTCCCTAAGCCCTCGCAGCACGAGTTACGCTAATACCTCATAATACCTGCACTAATCTCATCTTTCAATAAGTCTAATCAGACTCGAGATTATAGCAGAGGATTGGAGGTACACGCTTATTGTCAAACAGATCTTATCTATGATAAAGTACGATCGCCCTTATACATATCCCTCATTGGATTAGACATTAAGCCTAACGCGAAGGCGACGCTTTCGGTTGAAGGAATATCAAGTGGAAATGTCATTTTGGATTTTTGGCGGAGTGCAATGACACGTCTACTGATGCAGGTGTGTTAAATGCCACGCCCCTTGTTGTGGGTGTGTTCAATGCCACGCCCCTTGTTGTAGGAGGGTTCAATGCCACGCCCCTTGTTGTGGGTGTGTTCAATGACACGCCCCTTGTTGTGGGTGTGTTCAATGACACGCCCCTTGTTGTGGGTGTGTTCAATGACACGCCCCTTGTTGTATGTGGGTTCAATGACACGCCCCTTGTTGTGGGTGTGTTCAATGCCACGCCCCTTGTTGTGGGTGTGTTCAATGCCACGCCCATTGTTGTGGGTGGGTTAAATAACACGCCCTTTGCAGCATGTGAGTTCAATGCCACGCCCCTTGTAGCATGTGTGTTCAATGACACGCCCCTTGTAGCATGTGAGTTCAATGACACGCCCCTTGTAGCATGTGAGTTCAATGCCACGCCCCTTGTAACATGTGAGTTCAATGCCACGCCCCTTGTAGCATGTGAGTTCAATGACACGCCCTTTGTAGCATGTGAGTTCAATGACACGCCCCGTTGTTGCAAGTTTACTGTCGCACCTATCGACCCAGGTGGGTTCAACGACACGCTCACTGATGCAGGTTCTCAACGCATAACTTCGCGAAATGCAAATTCTACTTCTGCCGTAAAGACCGACAGATGGTCTAGTTCAGGGGTCTCCAAACTTTTCAGTCCGAGGGCCGCATTAACTATCAAATTTCAGTTCGGGGGCCAGTTTCTCCAAGGCATGTCGTGATTTTTCTGAGCAAAGTTCCTCAGCCATTACCAACAAACGTTTTTTCCGTGGACAAAAAGAACTCCGCGGGCCGGATGAGAGGACCTCGAGGGCCGCATCGGGCCCGCGGGCCGTAGTTTGGAGACCCCTGCTTTAAAATAAACCTCCGAAAACCATTTTTATTTGATTGGAGTGCGTCATGCCATAAGAGAAGGCTGTTGGCATAGTTTAAAACATGAACAATGTCGAGAAGTAGATCTAGCTGTAAATCGAACTGCATTTTTAATGGATCAAATTATAAGACAACCTGTAGTTTTAATGGATCAAAATATAAGACAATTGCATTTTTAATGGATCAAATTATAAGACAATTGCATTTTTAATGGATCAAATTATAAGACAACTGAAGTTTTAATGGATCAAATTATAAGACAATTGCATTTTTAATGGATCAAATTATAAGACAACTGAAGTTTTAATGGATCAAATTATAAGACAAATGTAGTTTTAATGGATCAAATTATAAGACACAACTGTAGTTTTAATGGATCAAATTATAAGACACAACTGTAGTTTTAATGGATCAAATTATAAGACAATCTGTAGTTTTAATGGATCAAATTATAAGACAGAGCTGTAGTTTTAATGGATCAAATTATAAGACAACTGTAGTTTTAATGGATCAAATTATAAGACAAATGTAGTTTTAATGGATCAAATTATAAGACAGAGCTGTAGTTTTAATGGATCAAATTATAAGACGGAACTGCATTTTTAATGGATCAAATTATAAGACACAACTGCATTTTTAATGGATCAAATTATAAGACAACTGCATTTTTAATGGATCAAATTATAAGACAGAGCTGTAGTTTTAATGGATCAAATTATAAGACAGAACTGTAGTTTTAATGGATCAAATTATAAGACACAACTGTAGTTTTAATGGATCAAATTATAAGACAGAACTGTAGTTTTAATGGATCAAATTATAAGACACAACTGTAGTTTTAAAGGATCAAATTATAAGACACAACTGCATTTTTAATGGATCAAATTATAAGACAGAGCTGTAGTTTTAATGGATCAAATTATAAGACACAACTGTAGTTTTAATGGATCAAATTATAAGACAGAGCTGTAGTTTTAATGTATCAAATTTTAAGACAGAACTTTAGTTTTAATGGATCAAATTTTAAGACAGAACTGTAGTTTTAATGGATCAAATTATAAGACAACCTGTAGTTTTAATGGATCAAATTATAAGACAACTGTAGTTTTAATGGATCAAATTATAAGACAAATGTAGTTTTAATGGATCAAATTATAAGACAGAGCTGTAGTTTTAATGGATCAAATTATAAGACAAATGTAGTTTTAATGGATGAAATTATAGGACAGAACTGTAGTTTTAATTTAAGAATCGTGTGTGTATGTGTGTGTAGTGCGTGTGTGCGGCTGTGTGTGTGTGTGCGTGTGTGTGTAAAGCAACACCAGCCAAACCATACCTGGAGTTTGTCAATGTCCCGAGGGGGTCGGGTCGGGTGCACCTAACCTGGACGGACAGGTAGATTTATGCTTTAGTTCCGTGAGCTCCGTACACGGAAATCGCTTAATTAAATTAATTAATTATTTTTTTTTTGTTTAATTACAAATTTATTTTTAAATATTTCAGAACGACACAACTTTAGAAGCTGCCCATGTCTAATTAAAAATGACCCAGGAGTCCCCCGTCCCCCCCCCTCCCTAGAGGACTAGGACTCTAATCACTGTCTAGATTTTTTGTGAACAATTTTAGCATCACAGAGGCGTAGCTAGGGGATGGCAGGTGGGGCGACCGCCCCTTAAGGGCGCCACAAAAGGGTAGAAACAAATAATTTTGAGCTGCATTACTGAATTATACACAATCAAAGTTGTGAAAATAGAGTGCTACTTGGCTGGACAGATTAAGTTAGTAATTTTCTACATCGATTATTTGGTACCTAAAACTTCTACAAGTTAATGATTTTTGCGCTAACTAGAAAAATTATATTTAAATAAAGGTTGGGCGGGGGGGGGGGGGGGGGGGGGGCGGCGCGAATGCGTTGATACCCATCTGGTCAGAGAACCAGAACACACCCTCCCCCCACACACACCCGTATCCGCCCTCACAGATCTACCAGCAGTGAAATGTTTTTGTTATAGGTGACATAGGCCTCGCTGACACGTTGAAAGCTTTTAACACAGTAGATTGTGGATGTGTGTACCAGTGTATGTGTGTACTAGTGGATGTGTGTACCAGTGGATGTGTGTAAGAGATGTGTGCAAGTGTGAATGTAAGTGTGGATGTGTGTAGCTGTGGAGGTGTGTACCAGTTGGTGTGTGTACCAGTGGATGTGTGTAAGAGATGTGTGCAAGTGTGAATGTAAGTGTGGATGTGTGTAGCTGTGGATGTGTGTACTAGTGGATTTGTGTACCATGTGGATGTGTGTACCGTGTGGATGTGTGTAGCAGTGGATATGTACATGGTGGATTGTACCAGTGGATTTGTGCACCGTGTGGATGTGTGTAAGAGCGAATGTGTGAGTGTGTGCTTGTGCGCAAGTGTGGTTGTGTGTAACAGTGGGTGGATGTGTGCTAGTCGATGTGTGTAACAGTTTATGTATGTAGTGTGTATGAGTGGCTGTGTATAAATACAGATGGATGTGCGTCACCACGAATGTATAGCCATCGATGTGTAAAAAGAACACACAGTGAAGCCAATCAACATGTAACCAACCGTTCTCTGACAAAACATAAGCGCGACCACTATCGTTCACGCTTTATAAAAAAAAAATCTATTTTAAAAGCCAGGAAATAAATAAACATTTTATTTGCAAACGCAGCACTACACAACTGATCCAAGTCACACACATTTTGTTAAAAAAAACTGTGGATTTTATTTTGATCCCTAAAAAAATATAAGGGTTAGTTTACAAGCTAGCTGACCACGTCCTTTAAAAAATACTATTCAAATGTGTTTTTGTATATAAAAAAAATTTAACTAATTAATCGAATACATTCAAACAATAAACGAATCAATAATTATTTTCGCAACATGCCGTGTACATTGAAAACAATCCTACAACATTGCAAACACTATAACATTACAAACAATCCTATAACATTGCAAACAATCCTATAACATTGCAAAAAATCCTATAACATTTCAAACAATCCTACAACATTGCAAACAATCCTATAACATTTCAAACAATCTTATAACATTACAAACAATCCTACAACATTTCAAACAATCCTATAACATTACAAACAATCCTACAACATTGCAAACAATCCTATAACATTTCAAACAATCCTATAACATTACAAACTATCCTACAACATTTCAAACAATCTTATAACATTACAAACAATCCTACAACATTTCAAACAATCCTATAACATTACAAACAATCCTATAACATTACAAACAATCCTACAACATTGCAAACAATCCTATAACATTTCAAACAATCCTATAACATTACAAACAATCCTACAACATTTCAAACAATCCTATAACATTACAAACAATCCTATAACATTACAAACAATCCTATAACATTACAAACAATCCTATAACATTTCAAACAATCCTATAACATTAAAAACAATCCTATAACATTGCAAACAATCCTATAATATTGCAATCTTACAACATTGCAAACAATCCTATAACTTGGACCCCAAAGACCGATCGTTGGGTTGGCTCAACAACCGATCTGTTAAACGGGTTGGCACGACAAAGCATCCATTAAACGGGTTGGCACGAGCAAGCATCCATTAACCGGGTTGGCACTAAGTGGAATGAAGCAAGCAGCGGTGAGTCACCCTGGCACCGCCGGCCAAAGTGACATCACCGTGTCAGCAGAAACAGGGCACGGTGCCAGACTTGCTGACTGGGGACAAATACGTCACGGGCTAGCTCGCGACTGTCGCTGGGGGGGGGGGGGGGAATTCTGGGGGAAATGGTTGGAGAAATGGTGGGAGAAATGGTGGGAGAAATGGTTGGAGAAATGGTGGGAGAAATGGTGAGAGAAATTATAAGAGAAATGGTGGGAGAAATGGTTGGAGAAATGGTTGGAGAAACTGTAGGAGAAATAGTTGGAGAAATGGTGGGAGAAATGGTGGGAGAAATGGTGGGAGAAATGGTTGGAGAAATGGTGGGAGAAATGGTGAGAGAAATTATAATAGAAATAGTTGGAGAAATGGTTGGAGAAATGGTGGGAGAAATGGTGGGAGAAATGGTGGGAGAAATGGTTGGAGAAATGGTTGGAGAAACTGTAGGAGAAATAGTTGGAGAAATGGTGGGAGAAATGGTGGGAGAAATGGTTGGAGAAATGGTGGGAGAAATAGTTGGAGAAATGGTTGGAGAAATGCTGGGAGAAATGGTGGGAGAAATGGTTGGAGAAATGGTTGGAGAAATGGTGGGAGAAATAGTTGGAGAAATGGTTGGAGAAATGGTTGGAGAAATGGTGGGAGAAATGGTTGGAGAAATGGTGGGAGAAATGGTGGGAGAAATAGTTGGAGAAATGGTTGGAGAAATGGTTGGAGAAATGGTTGGAGAAATGGTGGAGAAATGGTTGGAGAAATGGTTGGAGAAATGGTGGGAGAAATAGTTGGAGAAATGGTTGGAGAAATGGTTGGAGAAATGGTTGGAGAAATGGTTGGAGAAATTATAATAGAAATGGTTGGAGAAATTATAATAGAAATGGTTGGAGAAATGGTGGGAGAAATGGTGAGAGAAATGGTGGGAGAAATAGTTGGAGAAATGGTGGGAGAAATGGTTGGAGAAATGGTTGGAGAAATGGTGAGAGAAATGGTGGGAGAAATAGTTGGAGAAATGGTTGGAGAAATGGTTGGAGAAATGGTTGGAGAAATGGTTGGAGAAATGGTTGGAGAAATGGTGGGAGAAATGGTTGGAGAAATGGTGGGAGAAATGGTGGGAGAAATGGTGGGAGAAATTATAATAGAAATGGTTGGAGAAATGGTTGGAGAAATGGTGGGAGAAATGGTTGGAGAAATGGTGGGAGAAATTATAATAGAAATGGTTGGAGAAATGGTTGGAGAAATGGTGGGAGAAATGGTGAGAGAAATGGTGGGAGAAATGGTGAGAGAAATGGTGGGAGAAATGGTTGGAGAAATGGTGGGAGAAATGGTTGGAGAAATGGTGAGAGAAATGGTTGGAGAAATGGTTGGAGAAATGGTTGGAGAAATGGTTGGAGAAATGGTGGGAGAAATGGTGAGAGAAATGGTGGGAGAAATGGTTGGAGAAATGGTGGGAGAAATGGTTGGAGAAATGGTGGGAGAAATGGTGGGAGAAATGGTTGGAGAAATTATAATAGAAATGGTTGGAGAAATGGTTGGAGAAATGGTTGGAGAAACTGTAGGAGAAATAGTTGGAGAAATGGTGGGAGAAATGGTTGGAGAAATTATAATAGAAATGGTTGGAGAAATGGTGGGAGAAATGGTTGGAGAAACTGTAGGAGAAATAGTTGGAGAAATGGTGGGAGAAATGGTTGGAGAAATTATAATAGAAATGGTGGGAGAAATGGTTGGAGAAATGGTTGGAGAAATGGTAAGAGAAATGGTGGGAGAAATGGTTGGAGAAATGGTAAGAGAAATGGTGGGAGAAATGGTTGGAGAAATTATAAGAGAAATGGTTGGAGAAATGGTTGGAGAAATTGTAGGAGAAATGGTGGGAGAAATGGTGGGAGAAATGGTGGGAGAAATGGTTGGAGAAATGGTGGGAGAAATGGTGAGAGAAATTATAAGAGAAATGGTGGGAGAAATGGTTGGAGAAATTATAAGAGAAATGGTGGGAGAAATGGTTGGAGAAATTATAAGAGAAATGGTGGGAGAAATGGTTGGAGAAATGGTTGGAGAAATTATAAGAGAAATGGTGGGAGAAATGGTTGGAGAAATTATAAGAGAAATGGTGGGAGAAATGGTTGGAGAAATGGTAAGAGAAATGGTGGGAGAAATGGTTGGAGAAATGGTAAGAGAAATGGTGGGAGAAATGGTTGGAGAAATGGTGGGAGAAATGGTGAGAGAAATTATAAGAGAAATGGTGGGAGAAATGGTTGGAGAAATTATAAGAGAAATGGTGAGAGAAATGGTTGGAGAAATTATAAGAGAAATGGTGGGAGAAATGGTGGGAGAAATGGTTGGAGAAATGGTAAGAGAAATGGTGGGAGAAATGGTGGAGAAATGGTAAGAGAAATGGTGGGAGAAATGGTTGGAGAAATGGTGGGAGAAATGGTGGGAGAAATGGTGGGAGAAATGGTTGGAGAAATGGTGGGAGAAATGGTTGGAGAAATGGTTGGAGAAATTATAAGAGAAATGGTGGGAGAAATGGTTGGAGAAATTATAAGAGAAATGGTGGGAGAAATGGTGGAGAAATGGTAAGAGAAATGGTGGGAGAAATGGTTGGAGAAATTATAAGAGAAATGGTGGGAGAAATGGTTGGAGAAATGGTTGGAGAAATTATAAGAGAAATGGTGGGAGAAATGGTTGGAGAAATGGTAAGAGAAATGGTGGGAGAAATGGTGGAGAAATGGTAAGAGAAATGGTGGGAGAAATGGTTGGAGAAATGGTAAGAGAAATGGTGGGAGAAATGGTTGGAGAAATGGTTGGAGAAATTATAAGAGAAATGGTGGGAGAAATGGTTGGAGAAATTATAAGAGAAATGGTGGGAGAAATGGTTGGAGAAATGGTAAGAGAAATGGTGGGAGAAATGGTTGGAGAAATGGTGGGAGAAATGGTTGGAGAAATGGTGGGAGAAATGGTGGGAGAAATGGTTGGAGAAATGGTGGGAGAAATGGTTGGAGAAATGGTTGGAGAAATGGTTGGAGAAATTATAAGAGAAATGGTGGGAGAAATGGTTGGAGAAATGGTGGGAGAAATGGTTGGAGAAATGGTGGGAGAAATGGTTGGAGAAATGGTTGGAGAAATGGTGGGAGAAATGGTGAGAGAAATTATAAGAGAAATGGTGGGAGAAATGGTTGGAGAAATTATAAGAGAAATGGTGGGAGAAATGGTTGGAGAAATGGTTGGAGAAATTATAAGAGAAATGGTTGGAGAAATGGTGGGAGAAATGGTTGGAGAAATGGTAAGAGAAATGGTTGGAGAAATGGTGGGAGAAATGGTTGGAGAAATGGTAAGAGAAATGGTGGGAGTAATGGTTGGAGAAATGGTTGGAACAATTGGTGGGAGAAATAGCTAAAGAGATGCTGAGATAAATTTTGAAAGAAATGGTTGGAGAAAATGTATGAAAGCTTGTGGAAAAGCCAGCAGTGATGCAAACATAATTACTGGAATGTTCTTTCACGGTAATATTAGGTGCCTTCGTTTTAAAATTTCAAACTGTTTTTTTTTTAAAAACATAATTTTAACAAAACCGATCTGTATGATTTGTGGGTTATAGATGGCAGGTTTTATCGTGTGTATTATACACAGTGTGTGTTGGAATTTTATAACTGTTGTGTGGTACATGATGTGTCAGATATATATATATATATATATATATATATATATATATATATATATATATATATATATATATATATATATATATATGCGTTTTAGTGTAAAAGATGCTACCATTCAAGGGCAAGTAATAAAATATTTGCTATCACTTTTACGTTTTTCCTGATAAAATATATAAATGACAGAAAACATAATTTTGTCACATTTAAACACCAGTGATAAATAAAGAAGTTGAAGTGATACCTTTATTTTACAAACAAAAAAAAAGAAAAATATTAAATACTTTGATGTAATAACTCTTCAGCAAATTTATTTTACAAACAAAATAAGAAAAAGATTAAATACTTTGATGTAATAACTCTTCATTAAATAAAAAAAAATTTGAAATAAAAAATATGTTAGATTTCTTTTAAATATTAAAACTGCTTATAATTTAAAGACTGATAATTGTGATATTAGTATTAGCAATAAATAAAATAATAGAATTACAAATATAAACATACATTTAATATAGTATAATGCAGTTATTATTATTTGAAAAAAAAGAAGCACGAAAATAATAGGTGATGATTATAATACGTGTTTTTCTTAACAATAACGTACAGTAACTTTCACTTACACACATACACAGAGGTATTGGCAAGATTTTCTTTTCAGAGGGGAGGGGGTAAAATGTACGTACAAAACTCCCATATATATATATATATATATATATATATATATATATATATATATATATATATATATATATATATATATATATATATATATATATATATATATATATATATATATATATGTAACTAGGGTGGGCCTAGTTACTAGTCACTATTGTTGAGAACGCGATAGTGCAGGTGTTGGACTGATAAGCCAACTGATAACGATCATAAAGCCACGGCGTAGTTTGGAAGGATACGACAAGCGCTGTCAACTTTGACACGACTTGGCTGACGAAACAGTGCAGATGTTATATTAAATCGGACTGTACGACAGAAGCGGCGTAATTAACATTCTGATGCAACAATTAGAATCGATTACGATTACGATTATGATAGAACCGAATACGACTACGGATACGAAGGGGATATAAGGAAGGCGACGGCTCAGTCTCTCTCTCTCTCGCTCTCTCGATCAGTCAGTCTGTGTGGCAGTATCAAGTTGGTTATATTGTGTTAAGAAGGACGATAGACATGTGTATTCAGTTATATGAAGACTAGTGAGGACTGTTGGGAGTCAGTTGATTCAAACTATTATTGTGAAGCATTCCTTTTGATTCAGTATATTATTGTGAAGCATTTCTTTGATTCATGTAATAAAAGGATCAATAGCGAACCTGCATCTTCGAGTATCTATACTGTGGTCGATGTTGTGTAGAATGAGTGGTTAGACTCGGTAACATTTGGCGTTGTCGAGCAGAACTCGTTAACATTTGGCACTACAGGCAAATAGTCTCGTTACATTTGGCGCTGCGGACAGGGTCACATTTGGCGCTGCGAGTAGCCTAGGTCACATTTGGCGTCGTCGGACAGGATGAATTCAACTAGACTTGCCGCTTTAGGCACCCATAGTCAACCTTGTTCATAACTGTGTTTAGTGTGTGTGTGAATTCGAACATTCAGGAACAGTGAAAATTGAGGAACGAGGAAAATTTTTCATACACACACGGTAAGAAAGAACTCTTTTTTTTTACTCAAGGAATAAAATGTCTACTCTGGACGAGAAGCAGACCCATATTGTGGTCCTGCCCAGAGAGTCCCACATTAACAAATTTTACGGGGACGGTGATCCGGCTTTAACCAACAGGTTCAGTGAAGAGGTCAAAGCGGCCTGGGCCTCGAGAAGCATGTCACCAGAGGAAAGATTAAGACTGCTGATGGGCAGTATAGGAGAGACGGTTAGGGCAGAGGTCAAATGCCACGATAAAACCATCCAATCAGATCCAGATAAGGTGCTGGATCTAATTATGGAGACCTTTGGGGAGAGACGGTCGGGATCGCAACTGCTAACGGTGTTAGTAGGCTTGAAGCAGAGAATGGCGGAGAGTGTGATGGAGTATTCACACCGAATGAACAGGGCCTTTGATTCGGTAAAGGGCAAAACACCTGACATTGATGTACGCCTACTGAGGGACCATTTCATCGAGGGGCTAGCAACCCCGATCTTAAGGAGAGAGTTGAAAGAGGAGGTCCACAAAGACCCGCAGTTGACCTTCCTTCAGGTCAGGAACTCAGCGATCCGCAGGTCCGAGGATGAGGACCAATCGAACTGTTCGGTGGACAAAGTCTTTGTGCCGGAACAGAAACAATCCCCACCCACAGGGACCGGCACGGTGGAAACCATGATGGCTCAACTGTTGGCTCACCTGGATAAGGTTGACCAACGATTGGAGAGGTTAGAGAGCAGGTCAACAGCTGAGAATCAGGAAAAGAACGGGCCAAAACAGAGACGGGTTGGACGGCCGCGACCCGCCGGTCCATCGCTCCGGTGGACGGCCGACGGTCGACCAATTTGCTTGTCCTGTTCACAACCCGGACATATGGCACGGTACTGTCCGGTGAAACGAGCGCCCTCTGTAGGGCAGGTTAGGGCTACAGAGCGGCGAGGGTATGGCGTAAGAAACAAAAGGAGACAAACAATGAAAGAGTCGCAAACAAGACTCGAAGAGAAATTATCAGATATTGAAAAAATGAACTGTGAAATGAACTTGAATGTTGAAAAGTTTCAAGTGAACAATTTGTTGGCTAAGAAAAATGATGATAAGGAAGAAATTGGTAGACTTAATAATGAGATCTCAAGGTTAACCATGAAACTGGATAGGGAAAGTTCACGCAAATTAAAAGCACAGGAGAAATGTTCATCTGTAGAGTGTCTGTTATCTGAAGAAGAAAATAGAAAATTTGTACCTGGTTTTGCAAAAAATGCCGCACCGTTGCATGACTTGGTAAACAAAATGACAAAGAAACACAGTAAGGAGAAAAAGAAAGGCAAAACACAACTGATAGGTGAATTATGGACTGAGGAATGCCTGAACTCGTTTAAGCTACTGAAAAAGGCTTTGACAGAGACGCCGATATTGGGATACGCAGAATTTGACAAACCATTTCGGCTAGAAATTGACGCCAGCTCGAAAGGTCTGGGAGCTGTGCTATCACAACAACAAAAGCAAGGTTTCAGGGTTATTGCGTATGCCAGTCGAGCTCTGAAGGAATCAGAGAAGAACATGACAAATTACAGCGCCATGAAACTAGAACTTTTGACATTAAAATGGGCTGTGACTGAAAAATTCAGGGACTATCTATTAGGTGCTAAATGTGTGGTATACACTGACAATAACCCCTTGAGTCACCTAAAGACAGCAAAGTTGGGATCCATCGAACAGCGATGGGCAGCAGAATTGGCACTCTTTGACCTGGAGATAAAATATCGCCCGGGGCGGTCCAATGGCAATGCGGACGCCTTATCAAGGAATCCTTACGAGAGACCGGGCGATGAGGAAGAAACGCTGACAGGAATATGTGAGGTCAGAGCGTCAACAGATATCCCTCACGGGGTGCAAGTGATGCAAAACGGGCAGACCGGGGTGGAGCACATTTCCACAGAGCCCGGACATATGGACATTAGTGATTTTAATTGTCTTAATCACAAAGAGATAAGAGATGCCCAGAGAACGGATAGTGGCTTACAGCCGCTGTTGAAACACGTCCAGGAACAAAAATTCCCAGGAAGAAGGGAAAGAGAACAATTTGGTCGAGAAACAAAGAAAATACTGAGTCAGTGGGACCGTCTCAGTATAAAGGATGGTGTTCTCATGCGGAGAATTCATGACCAAATTGATGGGACAATACACCAGGTGGTGGTGCCTGGACAATTACGAGAAGAAGTGCTAAGGTTGGCACATGACAGGGCAGGACACCAGGGTCAGGACAGGACGCACAAAATTTTACGACGGAGGTGTTACTGGCCCAATATGGAAATGGAGGTCAAACGCCATTGTGAGGCTTGTGTTAGGTGTCAGCATGCGAAAATGCCAGTTGTCAAAATGAGACAGCCATCAGGACACCTACTAGCGACAAAACCACTAGAGATTGTGGCTATGGACTTTACGTCGTTGGAGCAATCATCGGATGGGACGGAACATGTGTTGGTAATGACTGATGTATTCACCAAATGGACTGTGGCGGTACCCACACGAGATCAGACTGCCAAAACAGTGGCAAAGGTCTTAATAGAACATTGGTTCATCAAATATGGCATACCAAGACAATTACACTCTGACCAAGGAAGGGCCTTTGAGTCAGAAGTAATTAACCAACTGTGCAGCCACTACGGGATCAACAAATCTAGAACAACCACATTTAATCCGAAAGGAAACGGACAGTGCGAGCGGTTCAACCGCAGCATGCATGATTTGCTGCGTACGCTAGAACCTGAACAGAAAAAACGTTGGCCTGATTTTCTCCCAGAGTTGGTATATCTATACAACTGCACCCCCCATGCCACAACCGGCTTTTCGCCACACATGTTGCTGTTCGGACGGGAGGCTCGACTCCCTCTTGACTTGTTCCTAGGAAAAAAGGAGAGTATGACTGGCTCATACACTGCACTGGAATATGTGAATGAACATATGAGACGAATTAGAGAAATGTACAGGGTAGTACAGGAAAGACTAGAACATGAAGCACGGCGAAGGGAACCGCCGGTACAGACAAAGGACCCGCCACTCAAACTGAACGACAGGGTATTACTGCGTAGCCACCCGTTAGGCAGAAACAAAATCCACGATCTCTGGGGACAGGAGATATGGCAAGTCGTGGAGATGCCTAAAGTAGCAGGTGGCCCCTTTAAGATAAGACCCATCGATCACGCCAAACCGGATCGGTGGGCGAATATTGCTCAATTAAAGAAATATTGTCATAGTCAAGAAGAGCAGTTACACACAAGGAAACCCAAGACAATTAGGGAACCGGAAACTATAACGGAAATTCACATACCCATCCCGGAACCATGTCACCATCAACAGAACAACAGCAAGACACAAGTGGAGGATAACGGCAACGAAGAGGATCCCGTTCCTCCCAGAAGCAGAGAGACAGTAGACCATCGATAAGTGGTCCGCGGAGAAGTTTGAGAAACAGAAAGAATACGAAATTTTTTGTCAGCAACCATCAATTCTTTCATGGTCGCGCTGGTATGAGAACAGACTGTTCAAAAAGTCATAAAAGTGAACTGGTGAAGGCACCAAACGAAAAAAGGTGGATGTGAATTCTAGAACTGTTTTGTGTCTGAGGAATATGATGTAGACACATTTGATATGTGAAATAGGGATAACTGTCAATCTTTTACGAATGGGACGACATTGACAGTGAATGGAACAATAAATTTTTTTTTACGATGGTGCGATGGACATTTAGGAAGTGCACCTACCAAGCGTTGTTTGTGGTTGAAAACACACAAAAAAAGGCGGCGGTGGATGTAACTAGGGTGGGCCTAGTTACTAGTCACTATTGTTGAGAACGCGATAGTGCAGGTGTTGGACTGATAAGCCAACTGATAACGATCATAAAGCCACGGCGTAGTTTGGAAGGATACGACAAGCGCTGTCAACTTTGACACGACTTGGCTGACGAAACAGTGCAGATGTTATATTAAATCGGACTGTACGACAGAAGCGGCGTAATTAACATTCTGATGCAACAATTAGAATCGATTACGATTACGATTATGATAGAACCGAATACGACTACGGATACGAAGGGGATATAAGGAAGGCGACGGCTCAGTCTCTCTCTCTCTCGCTCTCTCGATCAGTCAGTCTGTGTGGCAGTATCAAGTTGGTTATATTGTGTTAAGAAGGACGATAGACATGTGTATTCAGTTATATGAAGACTAGTGAGGACTGTTGGGAGTCAGTTGATTCAAACTATTATTGTGAAGCATTCCTTTTGATTCAGTATATTATTGTGAAGCATTTCTTTGATTCATGTAATAAAAGGATCAATAGCGAACCTGCATCTTCGAGTATCTATACTGTGGTCGATGTTGTGTAGAATGAGTGGTTAGACTCGGTAACATTTGGCGTTGTCGAGCAGAACTCGTTAACATTTGGCACTACAGGCAAATAGTCTCGTTACATTTGGCGCTGCGGACAGGGTCACATTTGGCGCTGCGAGTAGCCTAGGTCACATATATATATATATATATATATATATATATAAGGACAGTGTCAGGGGGGTTCTAATTCCTCATAACACCCCCCCCCCCCACCCTACCTCGACTTCGAGAGTGCCCAAACATTCGAGATTCATTACTTAATTTGCAATCTAGAGAGGTGTTTTATCATTTTCATTTTTTTTTTATTAAATAATTTTTTTTTGTTACGGGATTAACTCGTATCATGAGGTGCCACTGCTAGTAGGTGAACAATAGGAGGTTGTAGATTTAAAATAACTGTGCGGAATGCCAAGAGGCTAGCGGTGTCACGATATTTAAAAAAAAGGGAACCCTCGATAGCAATGACATCAAACAAAGAGTCACAAAGAGCGAGAGTCGGGAGCTAACTAGGGGCACATCTGCCCGTCGGGAGTTTACGACGGGCACATCTGCCTGTCTGAGACGTACCCATAAACACCGCCCCAGCTGCAACATCTTCACCTACATCCCTCCCCTACCTGACGTCTACATGCAATTATTTTAGGTTTTAACGGACACTTCCTGGTTCAACGTCCCTCCTTGGACAATCTTACACTGGTCAAATTTGCATTAAATACCACCATATTTACATATATACATATATCTATATTATTTATATATGCACACACACACACACACACATATATATATATATATATATATATATATATATATATATATATATATATATATATGTATGTATATATAACAAATTTCGGGAGAATAACGTGTTGTACATGTTTAGATTCAAACATATTTTTACGCTTTTTACATGTTATATTTTATATTTTGTTACGATATTTTATAATAATTAATTCAGTTTATTTTCATATTTAATTATATTCAGAATTGATTATGATTTTTAGTAAAATCGTCGATTAAAATTATTTTCTAAAAAGTAAAATTTATGTTCATAAAAACAGAAAGAAGGATAAATATATACATACTTTTTAATTTAATAAAGTTGTTTATTAATTTGATTTAACAGAATCAACAGTCATAGCAAGTATTACATTCCAAATAATAGTTGGCACAGTTGAATTTTAGAAATAATTTTTTGTAAAACAGTTGCGTATTTTAAATCAGATATTATCCTATAAGGCTTTCTTTTTTAAATAAAATCTCTTAAATATTTACTCTGTTTTATACAAAATGAATTTGTTTAAAATATACCTTGCGTTTCAAACTTTGAAAAGAAGTCTAATAAATTTAACTGAAAGTTCACTTTGTTTATAAATTATTTTAAATTCTGAAAAAAATGCATCAGAAGTCAAATCAATTAACGGTCTCATAAAACTACAATCTAACCAACACAATTTTTTAATATTCAAGGGTAAAAGTATTGTTGCATTGTGTCCCCGTAATCACAAATATTGACACCATCTTCCTCAAACAATCACATTCAATATGTTGTTCATTAAACACATTAAAGGTAAATCTAGAAACCACAGAAATCGATTTAAACATGACACTGTTATAAAAAGAAATAAAATCCGAAAAAGCTTTATATAAAAAAAACGAATCTGATAACTGTTCTATTTGACAATTTGAAATCCGACTTAAGTTCGATATATTAATTTGAAATCTGGTACATGTTCTGTTCATTAATTTCGAACAAGACAGTAGCGCTATCAATAAATTTTAAATCGGTTACATGTTTTGCTTATTAATTAAACGTCTGATACTGTATTCGTTAATTAATTTTAAATCTAAAACTAGACCTGTTAACCATTTAAAAATCTGAACCTCATTTCTTAACATAAAATCTGATTCATTTCTGCTAACTATATTTTGACCCGACTTAGTTAACTAAACCCAGATCCAATTAAAATAACTAAAACCAAATCCAGCTCAGTTAATTAAACCAAATCCAGCTCAGTTAACTAAAACCAAATCCAGCTCAGTTAACTAAAACCAAATCCAGCTCAGTTAACTAAAACCAAATCTAGCTCAGTTAACTAAAACCAAATCCAGCTCAGTTAACTAAAACCAAATCCAGCTCAGTTAACTAAAACCAAATCTAGCTCAGTTAACTAAAACAAAATCTAGCTCAGTTAAATAAAACCATAATCCAGATCAGCTAATTAAAATCTAATCTAGTCCAATTAATAAAAACCAAAACGAGCTATGTTGACTAAAACCTGATCTAGATTTGTCAACTGATCTCAAAACAAAACAGAACATTGACGTTGTATTCATGGCTTTAATTCTCTCAGCTTACAAAAGTTATAAAGTGCTAGACAATATTAAATATTCAGTTTCAATAGCCATCTATAATATATAGTTTCAATTTCATACAGAAGAGAAGACACGTGTAAAACACACACACACACACACACACACACACACACACACACACACACACACACACACACACATATATATATATATATATATATATATATATATATATATATATATATATATATATATATATATATATATATATATATATATATATATATATAGATATAGATATAGATATAGATATAGATATATATATATATATATATATATATATATATATATATATATATATATATATATATATATATATATATATATATATATATATATATATATATATCGGTATATTTTTAAAAATTTCAGTTAAAATATTTTTCAGATTGATTGATATATGGGGGTCGCTACATGAATAATAAGACACAATTTTTATAGGGTTGGCATAAATTAAAATAAATATATGCAATAATCTACTTTTATTTATAAACGCCGTAGAAACCTTCAATAAATCATAATATAAAATATCTTGAGCATACATCTGTTTACTACTTTTTTTTTAAACTAGCTTTCAGTTTTTAAAAAACAATGTTTTATTAATATTTATTTTTAGTGTTTTATAATTTTAACTTTTATTAAAAAAATAAATAAATAAATCAAATTAAATTGAGTCCTTGTCAAACTTGGGTATTATTTTAACAGGTATACGTTAACGTTTTTTAAAGATATGACTTGCATTATTATTTCTATCACTTTTCGAAACAAATAAAAAAGATAAGTAAAAAGATTTTGGTCTGATTATAAGCAGTATTACCTATTTGTTTTATAATTGTTATAATATTGTTATTATTAAAACAAGAACTGTTAACATACAAACAATTAACACGCATCACTGGCGTTGGCTTAAAACCGTTAGGATAAATTAGATTTTGATTTTACGCTACAAATCACCAAGATATGTCCTTTTAAATAAAATGGACCAAGGCTATGGAAGCAAATCCCAAAACAAAAGAAATCTAAAATCGGAGTCAACGGCCTATATGGCGTATTACAAGTTGACACGTAATACTTAATTGTGTTGGAGGAAATACCGTATAATTTTACAATTAAGAACGAAGAAGAAGAATAAAGTTTACTTAAAAGATGTTTGTCCCTCACAATTAAACAAAACATAATTTAAATCTAAAATCTAGATCATATATTGATTTTTTTTAAATACTGAAATTTCACAAATTGTTTGTCCTTCATAATTAAATGGAGAGCATTTAAAATTAAAATCCAGTACACAAAATGTTTCTATTTTTTAAATTCTGAAATATCGTAATTTTTCTACATTTCATAATTCAATGTATCGGCTAATATTCCACCACGTATATAAAATACTACCACATAGATCACCACACATTAATACCACATATATCACTACATACACAACAAAATACATTCCTACATTATAACAATACATAGAAATTTAACTTAAACTTGAAGTAATTAATTGATTAACCGCATTTTAAAGCAAAATATCTGATAACAATATTAGTTTTTAGTTTGGGGAAAAAACATTCCTCGGAAAAAATGTTATGGTTAAATTTTACGGGAATTCCAGTAAAAAAACTTCGTACTTTATTTTAAGAACCATAGATCTGGTGAAAAAAACAAAAACAAAAACAACAACAAAAAACAAAAACACCAAAGCTAATAATTTTGCCACAAAGATACCGTAACTGGTGCTAAGGTTAAATTTATTTTTGGTTAGTTTTATTTTTTAAATTGTAGATTCGATAACAGTCAGCATTAATCCATTAGTGTGATTTTTAAGAATTAAATGTCCATTCTTTTTTTATTATATTAACACTATCATTTTAACTGAATTACTGCACGTTCTAAATTTTCCAAGACATTATTTTTAAATGAAAAATATTCAAATATATTTAAACCCCATTATTTCTTTAAATTAAAAAAAATATTAGATAATGAAATTGTCCATTCACGATATAGACTAAGATACATTCAAAACTAACGTCGCCAATAAATAAACACAAACACCAAACGCAACACTGACTTTAAACATTGCGACCATACAAACACAAACCCTGTTCCTAAGCCTAATTCTATCATAAACCAAAACCAATAGGGCTTGTAAGTCTCTTTGCTTCTCTTACTTAAAATTTGAAATCTCGTTAGCCAGGGTCAGGTGAATTTTCATACTATCATTATCAGTTTTTACGATTTTAAATAACTTAACAATAGCGGAAGTAACTTGTATTTCTTTTTTTACCGATTTAATAAACATATTCACAATTGGTTTGAAAAATACTAGCTGGCTAGTATAAGAAGTCAGTGACCTACTTTCACAATACATACAATCTAAGAATTAAATGTATCAACCATTCAACAAGCTAATCAATGGATAAACTTCAGAAACTAATGCGGTGTGTAGTTTACATAGTAAAAAAACCCAACGCAAGCAAGATTGACAGTATCGATTCAAGTAACACCAAGGCTAATCGCCCAGTAATTCGATACCATAATTAGTTGGGTTTTTCCTTACTAATGTGGCCTGGACGACATTATGTTACATAATCGATTATTTTTTAAAATGTTTTTTTTTAAAAAAAAAAACCACATAGCTCTACAAATGTTCTTTTTGACACTGTTTTCTGCAGTCATTTGTGGCTTAGACACATATTTTTAATGATGAAAATTCTTTAATTTTTTCCCCACAGTTTTACAAGAACTATTTGTATTTATTTACAAGAGCTGATACTTTGATAAATGCTACAACAATTGTAGGTGAATCGAGTTAGAAAACACATTTAATAAATTGAAACTTGTTTTCTGTTTCATCACAAGTTTTCCTCTCTCTCTTTATGTATATGTATACGTATGTATATATATATATATATATATATATATATATATATATATATATATATATATATATATATATATATATATATATATATATATATATATATATATATATTAGAAATTTTTAGAACGTAAACTTGATGCTTTTTAAATTTTTTTGCAATTAATTTGTAATTGAACGTGAGACAGTTTTAATTATTTATTTTTTTGGAGGTTCTACGGGAGGTTCTTCCTCACTTGAAACACACCTTCCTTGCTCCATTGTTCTACCATTCCCTCCACCACTAACATTCCCTTCGTTACCCGTCTATCATTCTCTTCGTTACCTTCCAACACTGATATAACATTCCCTCCACCACTGATCTACCATTCCCTCATACCACTGATCTACCATTCCCTCCACCACTGGTCTACCATTCCCTCATACCACTGATCTACCATTCCCTCCACCACTGGTCTACCATTCCCTCCACCACTGATCTACCATTCCCTCCACCATTGTTCTACCATTCCCTCCACCACTTGTCTACCATTCCCTCCACCACTTGTCTACCATTCCCTCCACCACTGGTCTACCATTCCCTCCACCACTGATCTACCATTCCCTCCACCATTGTTCTACCATTCCCTCCACCACTGGTCTACCATTCCCCCCACCACTGGTTTACCATTCCCTCCACCACTGGTCTACCATTCCCTCCACCACTGGTCTACCATTCCCTCCACCACTTGTCTACCATTCCCTCCACCACTGGTCTACCATTCCCTCCACCACTGATCTACCATTCCCTCCACCATTGTTCTACCATTCCCTCCACCACTGGTCTACCATTCCCTCCACCACTGGTTTACCATTCCCTCCACCACTTGTCTACCATTCCCCCCACCACTGGTCTACCATTCCCTCCACCACTGGTCTACCATTCCCCCCACCACTGGTTTACCATTCCCTCCACCACTGGTCTACCATTCCCTCCACCACTGGTCTACCATTCCCTCCACCACTGGTTTACCATTCCCTCCACCACTGGTCTACCATTCCCCCCACCACTGGTCTACCATTCCCTCCACCACTGGTCTACCATTCCCCCCACCACTGGTCTACCATTCCCTCATACCATTGATCTACCATTCCCTCCACAACTAGTCTACCATTATTCCGTCAGACATATTACATAAAATGAATTAGGGCGTAAATTTAAAAAAAAATAGGTAGGCATTCTCAATTATTTTTTCGCTTTTGTCAACACAAATTTTGCAGAAAATTAATTACTATAAAATATTTAATTTAATACGTATTTTAATTTTTTTCGTTGCCAGCAGTCAGTGCAGTAATTATCATACCAGATACCCGTGTAAGATATCTTCTAAAAGATATTCAGTTTCCACCCCATCCCTCCTCAACAAAGTAAATCGTTTAAGTGAGTAGTAGATTTCGTCTTTTTTTTTTAAACTGCTCAAATGACGATTTTATTTTCCGTTTAGCTTATGGGGTTTGTCTTTGTGTTACGCTGTTTTAAACTGGTACCCTACAAACTTGTATGTCGGGGTCAACTTGCCATAAGATACGGACGTTATAATTACATTTCACATTTTAATTATAAAAGCTATTTATAATTCGTTTTTTGTCCGGAGACATATGTGTATTGTATTTTTATGTTGACGTCATTTAGTGCATGTCATATTTAGTGCGGTATGACTTTTTCCTCATTATTTACTGCGGACAGCATCTGCGCTTACTGCGCACTGTATGTGCGCATTAGAAATTAAAACATGCGCACCATTCATTTATCTCTCTAGTCATAATTTTCAAACAAAACAAAAAAAAAAAGAAAAAAAACTAGCATTGTTTGTATGACAACACAATTAAACTCTAAATATTTGTTTTACGGTTGCTAGGCACGAGGTCGCAACACCAACAGATGAAAAACTTACCGTGCTGGTTTGGTGAAATCACCCCGCGAGTAGATCACACACCGTGTCAGACCAGCGAGCCTTCTAACACGTAACACAGCACGCGACAACAGAGGAGCGTGTCGCTGGATTACGGCAACTAGACTCAATCGAAGAGGCGACGTTTTTTTCTTTACACAAATACAAGTTACTACACTAGTCTAGCAGTAACAGACCCATACTTTCACTGTGCTGTGTTGATAAATTCATAAGCGAAATTCGTAACACATTTGTAGTGTAATCAACAGCAGTTAAAAAAAAATTATCTCGGCATTTCTATAAATATATTTACACGAACACACAGGAAACCAAGAAAGATGTACAATCCCGTTTTAAAGTTGAGCAAAAAGGAAAAAGAAGAAGAGGCCGCCTCGCGTTGTTACAAAATTTTCAATTGGCTTCAAGTTACGTAAGATGGTGTGTAATTTTTTTTTTCTCTCCCTTTTCCCCCTTTCCTTGCTCACTCAATCCACCACTAGCACCAGTCTCTATGCCAAAACCCGTCGCTATACTTTGTGCACGTGGTGTGCAAAAATCGGGCTGTCTAGTCTCTCGCACAGCCCAGCCCACCCCTCCCCCCGACTTTATGAACACACTGACATTAACGGCCCCCTACCGTTGTCGGCTAGATCTAGACCAGACAGTTTTGGTCGAAGGTGTTTTTCTCTCTCGCCGGCTTAAAATTATTGTCTCCCCCTTTTCCGTCTGCCGTCTAGTTCGGGTATTCGCCCCTTTTTTTTCCCCTTCATGTAAAAGCACCCGCCGTTTCTCCCCCTTTACCCAGTGGATCACATACATACTCGCGCAATCACGCACACACACACAGACATACACACACACGCGCGGCTTGCTGCAGACTCGATACAGCTAAACTCTCGTCTCGTTGCAATGTCTAGCCTCGGCCGACGTCTCGGGACAGGGCGGTATGAACTGGCGAGGTCACGCCTTGCCGAGCGAGAGAGCGAGAGAGAGAGGCAGGGGCAAAACGAGGACAAGGGGAGGCTACGCGGAAGGCTTCGCGACGGTGATTAACGTTGCGTCACGTCAGAGTTACCTGTCTTGTCTCATTGCTTATTAATCAAGCACAGTGGCAGATTTAAAAAGGCCCCAGTCGACTGTACTGGAGGAACAGGTTTTGGGCTCCTTGATCGAGTCGGATCGTGCGTACTTTGGTCCGAGTTTATCGAGTTTTAGTACTTTTCGGTTAGGCACGCTCATTTAGTTGTGTGGATAGTCCATGTACCAAGATAATCGTAAAGTGCGATGCCGTAAACATAGCACTTTAAGCTTCTTTCAAGCACATCTCTGGTGGAGGGAGGGGGTGGGGCGATTACCACAGAACAATAAACATTTAAATTTAATTAGAAATTATGATTTAACAACTACCCCCCCCCCCCTTCCCCCAACCTCTGAAGTTGTCAGTGCCCCCTACCCCTATAAGTTTTCAAGTCCCGCCGCCTCTTTGTTGAAAAATGTCTGAATTAAAAAAAAAACAGCTTAGCACTAATTAACCTTAATCTAACGTGTAATACTAGTATAGCTGCTTTGTTATAGCTGGTTCAGCGGTTAATAAATGATAGAATCAACATTATTTTAATGCAAATGATCATGTTGTACGCTTGTGTGTACGTATGTGTGTAAATATGTGTACGTATGTGTGTAAATATGTGTGTTCGTATGTGTGTACGTATGTGTGTACGTATGTGTGTAAATATGTGTGTACATATGTGTGTAAATATGTGTGTAATTTAATTTCCATCTCTTATTCACCAGTTCATGGTAAAGTAAAGATTCCACGTATACACCTAGTGATCCGTTGGGCAGATGAAGTAGAGTGTGCAGTGACCATATGGCCAGCGCTTTGTCCAGTCGCCTTTGTTTCCCTAACGTGAGGTAACCATCAGAGCTGGGCGGACTGAGGGGCATTTCACTGACTTAAACTCGGATTCGAACTCGAGACTATCCGGTTAGCAGTCTAGTGCTCTATCGCTCGGGCACGCCGTACCATACTCTCATTATGGACTCCGCCCTTTATGGAACCAGCTTGACTTATGATACAACCCTAAGACTTTACTGACAACCCTGTTCTCTTAAATCACAGACATACAGCATACACTCAAGAGCTTATATGTGATCAGTAGCGCAGCGAGGGGGGATGGGGGCGGGGGGGGACATATGTCCCCGGGCGCCGACCTTAGGGGGCGCCAAAATGGGTTGGAAAAATAAATTGAAAGGTTGAGGGGGGTGCAAATCGAAAGTTTGAGGGGGGGGGGGTGCAAATCGAAATCTCAATTGTGGGGGGGGGTGCACAAATCGAAATCTCGAAGGGGGGGGGGTGCAAATCGAAAGTTTGAAGGGAGGTGCAAATCGAAATACTGAGTTTGAGGGGGGGGGTGTGCAAATCGAAATCTCGAGGGGGGGTGCAAATCGAAATGTTTGTCCCCGGGCGCCGGGAAGGGTCGCTACGCCTCTGTATGTGATAGCAATGACGATATCGATTGTTTGGGTACATGTCCACATGTATATCGCCAAGATTTGAAAGACCACCGTCACAGGCAACGTTCCCTCTAAGCTGCGCGGCCGCACAGTAACTTTGAACCTGCCGCGCAGCCAGTTTGTAGAATATCATTTTACGAGAAAATCATAACACAACTAAATCATAAACTCAACAATATCACTGATCAACAAAATCATAACACAAGAAAATCATATCACAAGAAAATCATAACACAAGAAAATCATAACACAAGAAAATCATAACACAAGAAAATAACTCAACTAAATTGTAAACTCAACAATATCATAACATCAAAATCGTAATACAACAAAATCACAACAACAACAAAATTACAACAACATCAAAATCACAACACAACAATATCATATTGCACAACATTATCATTGCACAACAATATCATAACACAGCAAAATCATAGCTCCATAAAATTAAACCACAACACAACCAAAACAAGCACTTAAAAAAGAAATCTACCTAAAGAAAGGCCAACTTAGCCTGAGTTGCTTAAACAACATCCTTAATTGTTTTTTATTACACACGACGTAATTCAAAAACCGGACACAAATTAATTTCTCATTAATTCTCAATAAAACACACCGTCTTATGTGATCAACCATTACTTTCACACATTTAACAAAACTATTTATAGTAACAAATATGGCTGCCGTATTTTAAAATTATTTTTTTTTATTTCGCCTGTTCTGATAGGCCTATTGAAGGAAATAAAAGTCAAAGAAAAAAAAAAACAGAAAAATGTCACAGGAAAAAAGTCATAACTGTGTATTTACATTCAATTTGTTAATAATTTTATATATTAAATATTCAGAAAGTGCAAATCAACTACAATTAATTGTTATATGAAGACATTTTTTTCCGATCACCGATAGGCCTGACAAAATACTTTCTGTATTGGACTAATGGTACACAAAAATACCAATGTCCGACAGCTTTAAAGTAAGAAGCAAGGTGTTAAGTTGCCAGATTATAAGGCAGATCAAAGCTTGAAAAAAAAGAGATAAATATTTATGAAAAGCCCTTTTTTCCAACTTCATACAAAAATAAAAATGGCCATGCAAAATGATTTGACCACCTAAATGCCAATCTGACAAATCGCTTGCCTAGCTCTCCACACATTGCCAGGTATATCCCGTCATTTCATTTCAGTGTTAGACATCCCCTTTCTAACCCCAACGGTCTCATGGTATTCCATTCTATACTACACGATCCCATTCTACTAACCCAGACGATCCCATTCTACTAACCCAGACGATCCCATTCTACTAACCCAGACGACCCATTCTACTAACCCAGACGATCCCATTCTACTAACCCAGACGATCCCATTCTACTAACCCAGACAATCCCATTCTACTAACCCATACGATCCCTTTACTGACCCCAATTACTAACCCATACGACCCCTTCTCTAACCCACACGATCCCTTCTCTAACCCATACGACCCCTTCTCTAACCCATACAACCCCTTCTCTAACCCAGACGACCCCTTTTCTAACCCATACGATCCCTTCTCTAATACGATCCCTTCTCTAACCCATACGATCCCTTCTCTAACCCATACGATCCCTTCTCTAACCCATACGACCCCTTCTCTAACCCATACGATCCCTTCTCTAACCCATACGACCCCTTCTCTAACCCATACGACCCCTTCTCTAACCAAAACGATCCCTTCTCTAACCAATACGATCCCTTCTCTAACCCATACGACCCCTTCTCTAACCCATACGACCCCTTCTCTAACCCATACGATCCCTTCCCTAACCCAGACAATCCCTTATTTGACCCCATACGATCCCTTCTCTAACCAATACGACCCCTTTTGTAACCCAGACGATCCCTTATTTGACCCCATACGGTTCCATTCTAACGCGTGTCTTATTTCTCTTCCGGCTCTCCAAAATAAAACAAATATCGATTTCCCAATGCGCAACGCCAACATCCCCCTTCCCCCCCCCCCCCCCCCCACCACCCTCCCCTGTCTCTCGTCTCTTCTGGTTTACGTTGAAATGACATCAGATTTTGGTGACGTCACTCGTGTCTAGACACACCATCCGTTTTTGTTTTTTTTTCTTCTTTTGAATTTGGGGACTTCATTTTCATCAGCGCTGGCGAAAAGAACATCGCCATAATAATTGTCGTATTAGCATCCATTTTATTTATATGTCTTCAACTGATCGTTAACCTATTTTCCAGTTGTTGTTTTTTTTCCCCGACCAGAATAAGGGTTAAGAAAAAAAAATTAATTAAAAAAATTTAAAATAAAATTCAACCTTATAATAACAAGCTTTTAAATGCACTGAAAATAAAAACATTTCTTTTTGTAGAAGCAGTGGCGTAGCTAGGATCGTCTCAAGGGGGGGGGGGGGGGTTCCCAATTTTTACCCGGGGAAAAACTTTCGATTTCCTCCCCCCCCCCCCCCTCAGACTTTTGATTTGCACCCCCCCCCCCCTCAAACTTTCGATTTGCATCCCCCTCATACTTTATATATATATATATATATATATATATATATATATATATATATATATATATATATATATATATATATATATATATATATATATATATATATACATATATATATACCGAGGGGTCTATGGGGGGTTATAACCCCCCTAACCCCCCCCCCTGCCTACGCCACTGTGTAGAAGCAATAATCGATACAATGTGAAAGATTGGGTCAGATACCCACAGAAAAGCATAGTGACCTTAGACAAAAGTTTGTATTGATAAAAAAACAAGTTAATAAAAAGTCTAGTGACAATTAAAGCGCTATTTCCTTATGTTATCCATAACAATTTTTAATTTTTTGTGATCGAACGAAATGATATTTTTTTGCGCTAAAAAAAAGACAACTATATTAACCTATATCAACGGAAATAGTTTTATTTTAACGAGTAGGCCTACACGATGCTCAGTTTAAAAAAGTAGTAAATATGATCCTATAAATATAAACTTATTTGTTCTTAATTAATTTTTTGTGACCGAACGAAAGGATATTTTTGAAAACGTTCTTCGGCAATATTGTTCTAAATTATGGCAGGAATCGATTGGTAAATGTTTCAAGTCGCTAAGTGGTCTGGTTGCCGAGATATGGGCAAAAAACTGCATTTTTTGGAGTTTTTTTGGCTTTTCCGGGAAATCCGGGAATTTTTTAGGCCCACAATCATCCTCGGAACTTGCTTAACATATTTGCTTTTGGAACTAGTCCTCGATATTGCTTCGTTGAGGAGGAGATACGACTTAAAGCGCGGACACACATCCATCCATAACGCATTAATAATCGCAATTGTCCAGTGTGGAAATTGCGCTAAAAAGTTCGTATTGATGAAATAAAATCAGGTGAAACTAAAACATTTTAATTTACGGAGTAATTTCCCTGCTTGGGATTTTAAAGACCCCACGACCAGATGTAATTATACTCTAACTAATTATAAAATCAGACAGGAGATTAATCTAATCTTAGAAAGATTAAAACATAATTAGAATATTTTTTATATCAAAATTTAAAAAATAAATCCAAACTGAATAAAATACACAACCTCGTTATATATGTAACAATTAAATAATATCACCTGTAAATTATTAGACTAACATCCTTAAATTCAAACTGGCTTTAAATTAATTAAATTTCAATAATTAATCAGCTGTCTGATTAATATCGATTTGCCAGAAGATGTTATTGTTGAAAATTATTACTTAAAAAAAATTCATCTAAAAATAGACTTTAACCTTTCGCCAAACGGAAGTGTAATTAAATAAATTCACGCATGAGTGAACTTAAGAGTTAGCAGCCAATGAAGTGGAGGGAAACTTGCAGGTTTTTTTTTAATGTGTTTCTTGTTGCATTGCAATAATTAAAAAAATAATTAATAAAATAACATGGTACAACTGTCTCATTTATATTTCAGTCGCAATGGCCAGACGACGCTAATTACAAAACAAAATTAGTGATCAGCGCAGCGGGGACGTTGACGTCACGGGCCAACGATTTTCTGATTAATGAGAACGCACAGTAAACACAGATAATAAGGTTCCCCCCCCCATGCTTTCCGCCATTCCAAAAAAAAAAAAAAAAGAAAACCGCTGAAAAAACAAAACAAACAAACTCACGGGATAAAGGACGAACTCACATTAGCGTTTGCGTCCCACTGATATAGAACAACCATATTTAACGGCGCGCGTGCGTTTGTGTATTTTAAAGGTGAGTCATCGGCATGCAATTGTAATTCGACCGCGTGTGTGTGAGTGTGTGTATGCACGTGTGTGTGTGTGAGCGCGCCTGTGTGTGTGAGTGCGTGTGAGCATATTGTCCAGACCAGACCTAGACAGTTACGCGCACATGTGCCCGTGCGTGCGTGTGTCTGAGAGAGTGAGCCTATTATCCCTGGTCGGGCGAGATGACGGTTGACGAAAAGTAAACATTTGTTTACTCTCATTGTACAGCGAAGGTCAGGGTGACCCCAGTGGGTTTAGGATTAAAAAAAGAAATCCGGAATAAAAACCGGCATGCCGTTCAACGTGTATATGTCACACATACGGTAACCTTCAGGCAAGGGACTCTATCTGATGTCTTCATACGTTTACGGGAAGTGTTTCTTTCAGACATTTCTCCATAGTTCGTCGTCCATTACCCCCAACTAAAAACAACAATAACAACAACAAAACCAACAAAAAAGAATTTAAAAATACACACACACACAAACTAAAATTAAGCAGAAATTTCTTTGTAGATAGATGGTCGGTTGGTAGAACTCAAGACTGCTAACCCAGAATTCCCGAGTTCGAACCCCCAAGAAAAGGCGAGTTAGCTGTGGACAGCAACGAATGTTTCTTTTAGACTTTATTCTCCGGTGGGGGGGGGGGTGGGTAAAAGTATACATTTTCTATATAAATTCTGGGTGGGGTTAGATGTTCTTTGGGGGGGGGGGAGCAACCCATTTAGGAGAGAACTTTAAACACCAAACAAGAGTCGAATCTCTAAAGCTGATTTCCTTTCAGCAGCTCCTGCTACTGAAGATGGTACCAGACGTACTACTTATAATTCCTTAGGACTAACCCAGTGCATGGGACAACCCATAATCTGTTCATCTAATACTCTAGTACGCCCCAACACGGTTACGATTTTCTGTGTGTATTCATCTCTCTGGGTAAACGGAGGTATTCCCCCCCCCCCTAGAAAATACTTTTACGAATTATTATCACTTTATATTTTCCCCAGTTTGATATAAGAAGCGCATATCAATGTTTCTGTCTTTTTTTTGTATACTTTTGTTGCAAACGCATAAAGTCATTTAGTAAAATCTGCATCCTTTTAGTTTTAAATGCTAAAACTACTTTGATCGAAAACAATGTGTATAATAGTACTTAATTTAGTACTTTAAATAGCGATTTATAATTTTAAAAATTTAAAAATAATTAAACATCTTATTAAGTCAAATTTGATGTCACATTGCACTGTCATCGGCTCTTACATGTCAACTTTGAAAGAAATGGTTTTAATAAAAGTGGTCAAAATTTCGCTCGGAAGTTTCGACCCATGAGCAAGCAAAAAGCACGGCAGACAGAGGAATCCGGTTAAATCAAAGCAATTAAAAATACACTTCCTTGTTCAATAACCATTGTAAATGTTAAAAACACACAGGGGATTTCGACTGGTAAAAAAAAATAATTTGGCTGGGAGTCTAAGAACTACAACATTGTTTTTAAGTTCTCTGTAAACGGATCGTGTAATTATAGCGTTTCTAATTTATTTTAGCAGAAATTTAAATTAATTCAAAATGTCCAAAAATACTTATTTAAATTACTCAGACATCTCCTTTTTTAAAATTTATTTATTTAAAAAAAAAACATCTTAAATTTTTCAATATTTGCGTATAATTAGCACATTTTGATATTCAATTAATTATTGCTGGTATTTTAAATACGTTTTTAATTTAATGATGTGACTCATCTCTATTAAATAAAATGTAGAACCTGAAAAAATTAATGAGCTTAAAATAGCAATTCTAGTTCTAGTAGCTGAGTAAACAGTTTAGACAAAATTCTGCGCCTAGTGAAAGGGGGTGGGGCTTATTAAATTTATTATTTTTATAATATTGTTTTTTCTTTTAGAGACTTACAAAAATATTTTCAACATTTATTAAACTTTATTTTTACTTTTATTAGAATATTTAAGTCTCGTAATTTAAAATTTGGCTAAATTTTAATTTCAACTTCAATTATTATCAAATTGTTTCTATGGATTTATCTTACATCATGTTATATTTCAATGCTTTTTGTCTGTCAATTATTTTTTGTAAAGTTTTGTTTGTCTTTTGTGTGATTTTATGACCCCTCTTCTCTCCCTTCTTCATTGTACCACTGAAAGGGTTATCATTCAATACGTTGAGGAACTTCGTGTCAATATAGCCCGTTAAATCCATTTACAATTTTCTTTTCTTTCTGGCTTTGGTTCCCCAGCCTTTGTCCACCCAAGAACAAACTACAAGGCATCAGTTGTTTGAATTTGATTTTAAAGTCTTCTTTCCTAGATAGGTTTCTATCCCCACCTTCTTCATCTTAATTTTAGTTTTGGAAGGGGTCCAGCACAATAGGGCTTGTAAGTCTACGGTCTCGAAATCTACTACCTGGCAAGTACGAGAACGAGAAGTTGTGACCTACTTACAAGCCCTATTATGTATACGTGTCAATTGGTTATGCGCCATTGAGGCCATTGACTCTTATTTCAGCCTGCTTTTCTTTTTGGAAATGCTTCCATAGCTTTTGTCCAACCAAGAACAAACTACAAGGCAGCAGTTGTTTGATTTTGGAGTTGTCTCTCCTAGAAGAGTGGCTGTCCCCAGCTAACGAGCCTCATCTGCCCGAGGGTTCGAACTCGAGACTATTCGGTTTAGCTTTACCGACTCGACCACGCCTGAGGTTTGAACTCGGGACGTTTGGAGTTATCCCGACCGCAACTTCTTGATTATATCGAATTGGACAGCTCCACTCTGTACACACTCTCTAACCATAACCCTAACCATAACCCTGACCTTAACACGCTGAAGACCAGACGTAAACGAAAACCCTTAACCTTAACACAGAAACATAGTAATATCAGATTAAAAAAAAAACAAAGACAATAATATCTTGATGAGTGGGCACTAATTAGTCCATGATTACCATTTTCTCGTACCTAATTAACAACCATTGTGACGTATCTCTGTATCTGTCCTTAGGGTAGATATTGAAGCCTTGTAATTTGATTAGGTTTTTTGTAATCTAAATCTTGTAGAAACCCTACTGGGCGATTTTAGCGTGGTGGATGGGTGAAGGACACGTTGAGAGATTTGCGGTGGATATTTAGATGGATAAATGGATAGTTTGGTGGATATGTGGTTGAACGATTGCTTACTAAAATGTAGTAGGTGGAATAGAATGTTGACTCAATAATGAACTTCGATAGAGGGGATGATAGGTTTTGGGTATCTGGGTGGGTGGGTAGGTAAGTGATGGGTGGGTGGGTGGTGGGTGGGTGGGTGGGTGATGGGTTTCATCGGTAGGAAGGTGATGGATGGGTGGGTGGGAGATGTTTGGGTGAATTAGGTGATGAGTAGGTGGGGATGATGGGTGGGTGGGTGATGGGTGGGTTGGTGATGGGTTTTATCGGTAGGTAGGTGATGGATGGGTGGGAGATGGATGGGTGAATTGGGTGATGAGTAGGTGGGGGATGATGGGTGGGTTGGTAGATGGGTGGGTGGGTAGGCTGGTGAGATGGTTGGTGGGTTGATTTTTTTTAGGAACGGGTGGATTGGTGCGTGGATTATTGGGTTGATAGATGAGTAGGTAGATTGTTGGGTGGATTAAGGGGTGGCCGTCTGTATTGGTGAGTGAGTTTAATGGATGGACGGGTGGATTTCGGTGGATTGACGGGTGGTGGATATATAATGGACGTATATATTGGTGGATGGATAGATCTAGCTGTGGTTGGTTGTTGAATAAATAGTTGTTGGATGGATGTGCGCGGGGGTGGGGGGCGGAGTGGTGGATTGGTGATGGCTGAATATATACGTTGACGACACTTTGATCAGATGTCTTGTCCGCCTATTTCAACATCTGTCCATCAAGGAATAAATGGTATCATTGCAACACGAATATAGCACGAGTATGATTGATGGGGGGGGGGGGGGGTCTCAAGTAAGCATTTAATTATATTTTTTTAAAAATATAAACTATTTGAGAGCTCAGAATGTATTATGACGTCATACATCGGAGTCACGATAGCTGATTAATTTCGTAAAAAATACGATTCCACAATAGCGTTCTGACGTCACAGACAGGAAACGCATATGGCGTGGACTTTCCGGAGCGCAATGGTTTTTTATTCACAGTAATCATAAATCATGATGCACAAAAAAAAAAAAAAAGAATGAAAAAAAATTAAAATCTGAAAGAAATATCTTTTGAATTCTGTATATGTTTTAATCAGGTACTTGAATGTAGGTTCAACTTCAAATCTGGGAAATTACTCTCTTTAAAAATAAAATTACAATGCTGACTCTTTGTAAGCATGATGTACCTCTATGTGTGTAGAGTTGGTTACAACGTCAATCATATTTCAACACATAAAGTTATTCTATTATGTAATGAACTCAGAACATTCAGAACTCCACGCCCCCAGCGTTTCTTCCAGACTTCTTTTTCCGGGGAGGGGGGGAGGGCACTTGAAATTTTCGGGGGGGGGGGGGGAAATTGTTAAAAGTATATATTTTCTATATAAATTGATGCCTGGAAAAAACACTGAACGCCCCTTATCCCCCCCCCCCCCACCCTCCCACCACATCGTCCCACAAATATGAAAAGTACTGGTTGAATTAGGATAAGTCACACATCCCTAATACCTGACACCAACACAAACATGCCAAGTACTGGTTGAATTAGGATTAGTCACACATCCCTAATACCTGACACCAACAGTACAAGACAATAATAGCATCACTGCAGTATGGCTAATCTCTACCATTTAAAAACTAGAGTAGAAATCTTTTAAGAAGAATGACACGTTAATGATGTAATTTTTTTTTAATAACACCCACTGTACTTTGATATACAGATCCTAGCCACAGACACACACACATTCACTCAAACACATACACACAATGGCGTCGTTAGGTCGGGTATCACCCGGTGCGGTACTTCGTGGTGTCACCCCCCATATATATATATATATATATATATATATATATATATATATATATATGTGTGTGTGTGTGTGTGTGTGTGTGTGTGTGGCCTCCATAGGCCTATAATTTAAATATATGCTGCATACGCGTACATGTATGTGTATAAGCTTATATTATTGCTGACGTAATGATAACGTTGTTCATCTATAGTCTGTTTATAATTCAGTGGGATGTAGCATAGTTTTCTCTTTAGTTAACACGTTTACGTCATGGTGTCAACCAGTGGCGTAGCGAGGTCAGGTGTCACCCGGTGCGGCACTTAATGGTGTCACCCCCTAGAGGCGTAGCGACCCTTCCCGGGGACAAACCAAACTTTCGATTTGCACCCCCCTCAAGTTTTTCTCTATATATGTTGCTATTTTTTCCCTTAGTGTCACCCCCCTAAATGGTGTCACCCGGTGCGGTCCGCACCCCCCGCCCCCCCCCCTCGCTACGCCTCTGGTGTCAACCCACACTCTTGTAATAATTGTCGCATTGTACTTAACATAAAACACCATCAAGCTGTGTCCCCCCCCCGTGATGGATCACGTACGTGACAACCGGGCCGCTTACATAAGAAAATGACCAGATCTCGATCAGTGCGGCCTAACCCGCGTGACACCCGAGGTCAGGGTGACCTCATGTCTCAGTGACATTTCACAGGTTGTTTTTTTACAGACAAACTTTAAAAAAAAAACTTGTTTGAACGATTCATCTCTATTTAGATACGCCGATGTATTTTGGTATCGACTTTCTCGTGCGAAAAAAAATAGCTATTTAACACTACATGAATTATCAACTTTGTTCCTAAGGTTATCGAACGACTGATGGTTTGTTTTTTTCGAATATTTCCTTTTCCATTAACCAATGTGTAATTAACGCAAAACAAAACCGGAAGCAGTTTCCATTTTTTTTTAAAAAATGACCGTTAGGTGCTTGACCTGTCTTTGTCAAACGTTGCATTAATCTGATCAAATTGTCTTGAAAATAAAAATGCATCCATTCGATGTGTCTAACAACACATTTTATGCTGTGACCCCTACACCCTACCCCCACCCAAATCATGCACACACACACACCATCCACACACACATACACCCATCCCCATCTCCAATATCCCGGAGAAAAAAAATTGACACAATAATTGTCTCGACATCGTTTCAAGTGATTTATAACCTCAAAAACAACAATGAAATAACAAATAAGTTGTTAATAGAATCTCTCCGATATGTTGATAACAAAATTGATTTAAAAGATAATTATAATGAAAGTGATAAAAAATACATAACATATTATTTAAATGGCGTCACCATGGCTAAAAATGACCAAGTTGTTTGTTAAAAGATAAATATTTAAACACAACGCGTAAAGAAACGGTGTTTACAATGAAATGAATTCACTCGATGATTGTTTCATGGCGATGGGTTGTTATGGCGGTTGTCTAAACTAACACTGGGACTTAACAAAAAACGATATTATTCTTAACAAAACAAAGTAAAGCAGCTTTTTGAATAGCGTAACAAAGACGGTAACAACAAAACACTGATGTAGTATCGTATCAAAGATGTGTTGCAACGAGACACATGGGTAATATAAAACACATCTCTACATATTTTCTTTCAGACATCACGGGGGGGGGGGGGGGGGCAGAATTTATATACAAAATACATACTTTAATTAATCAGTGTCCGCCGTCTTGGAAATTTAAGTCCCCTCAGAAAATGTCGAGTTCCGTCCCCACATTTTCCCGGGGAAAAATGTCTGAAAGAAACACGGCTTCTCACTAGGTTTTGCACATCTATGTGTAACTAGTCATAACTATGTAAAATGTACAATGGCGGTAATCACATACTCTTTAACTTACAATACACCAGTGTTTCTTCCAGAATTTTTTCTCCATGGGGTGGGGGGGGGGGGCACTTGAAATTTTCGGGGGGGGGGGGGGGAAGCGGACACAGTTAAATAAATTCCATTTCGTTCGGGGGTGGGGAGGTGGGGTGGGGCGGTAGACTTTCTTTGGGGGCCTGGAAGAAACTCTGCAATACACGGCCTATCTGCAGTAGTCATACCAATAGTACTGCTTTCTTTCGCTTTCAAGTTGATAGCAGAGGCGTAGCGACCCTTCCCGTCGCCCGGGGACAAACTTTCGAACTTTTCATTTGCACCCCCCCCCCTCAAACTTTCGATTTGCACCCCCCCTCGAACTTTTCATTTGCACCCCTCCTCAAACTTTCAATTTGGCGCCCCCCCCTAAGTTCTGCGCCCGGGGACATATGTCCCCCCGCCCCGCCCCCCCCCCTCGCTACGCCTCTGGTTCATAGTGACATTTTAAGATTAACTCGTACGTTTTATACTACAACAAATTCTAAAACAGAGGTAGATCTTCCAACCAAAAGTCTTCACTAGTTAGAAAAAAATTGTACATCGAAAAATGTTTGAAACATTTATTTTTGTTTGTACTAATATTTAATCTCACAATTTTCCTTTTTATTTTTATCTCCTTTATTTTCGCAGAGGAAGTAGAGTTTACCTATGTCTCTGACCTCGGTATACGAATGAATAATGTGGTCAACACTATGCCCAACCGCCTTTACTTTCCCTAACGTGAGTCAGGTACTCATCAGCGCTGTGTGGACTCAGGCACGTTCAATGAACGCGAGCCCAATGTAATATATTCTAGTGTAGTCTACCCATACTATCTAGATTTACTTCTTCGTTGGAAGGGATCGAGCCTTATCTGCCAGAGGGTTTGAACTCGAGACTTCTTCGAATTTAAAAACCATGAGCCTTTTCTGTTTAGCAGCCATGAGCTTTACCGACTCGACCACGCCGACCCCCTAGCGTTGGGTTTGATATTATAGGAAAAAAAAAAACTATCGACACAAATTATGACGTCCACTTGGTTTTTTTCCGCGGTTTACATACAGAATCCATATCACAACATTCACCTAGTTGAAGAATTTTAAAAATATGAAATGATTTTATTTAACAAAACAAAAAAAGGAAAAAAACTTATTTTAAAAAAATAATAATATTTTGATAAAAGACAAATCGTCTTTATGTTAAAATATGGGACAATTGTAAAAAATATCCCAGTATAAAAGAAAAAAACGTATTCAAGACAAACGAAACAAAAATAAAACAACCATTTCCCCCCATTCGCTTCCGCCAGACGGTGCGAATTCCCAAGAGTTCTATTAATAGAGTATTCCTGTGTTCTCTTCAGTGCAACTATCGGGTTTTCCCATTTGGTTCACGTATTTTAATTTCAAATTTTCTCGTGCAGGGAGAGAATCCGCCCCTTGGGGGGCATAAACTCAAAGTCAACAGTACTACTCACTTCCACGCCATTCAATACTCATGTATACAGGAAAATAGTGGGTCTGAACTAGCATATGTATGGTTCAGTATTAGCTATCATATGTATGGTTCAATATTAGCTATCATATGTATGGTTCAGTATTAGCTATCATTTGTATGGTTCAGTATATATATCATATGTATGGTTCAGTATTAGCTATCATATGTATGGTTCAGTATTAGCTATCATATGTATGGTTCAGTATTAGCTATCATATGTATGGTTCATTATTAGCTTTCATATGTATAGTTCAGTATTAGCTATCATATGTATGGTTCAGTATTAGCTATCATTTGTATGGTTCAGTATTAGCTATCATATGTATGGTTCAGTATTAGCTATCATATGTATGGTTCAGTATTAGCTATCATATGTTTGTATGGTTCAATATTAGCTATCATATGTATGGTTCAGTATTAGCTATCATATGTATGGTTCAGTATTAGCTATCATATGTATGGTTCAGTATTAGCTATCATATGTATGGTTCAGTATTAGTTATCATTTGTATGGTTCAGTATTAGCTATCATATGTATGGTTCAGTATTAGCTATCATATGTATAGTTCAGTATTAGCTATCATATGTATGGTTCAGTATTAGCTATCATATGTATGGTTCAGTATTAGCTATCATATGTATAGTTCAGTATTAGCTATCATATGTATAGTTCAGTATTAGCTATCATATGTATAGTTCAGTATTAGCTATCATATGTATGGTACAGTATTAGCTATCATATGTATGGTTCAGTATTAGATATCATATGTATGTTTCAGTATTAGCTATCATATGTATGGTTCATTATTAGCTATCATATGTATAGTTCAGTATTAGCTATCACATGTATGGTTCATTATTAGCTATCATATTTATTATTCAGTATTAGCTATCATTTGTATGGTTCATTATTAGCTATTATATGTATGGTTCAGTATTAGCTATCATCAGAGGCGTAGCGAGGGGGGGTGCGGACCGCACCGGGTGACACCATTTAGGGGGGTGACACCAAGGCAAAAAATAGCAAAATATATAGAGAAAAACTTGAGAGGGGGGGGGGGGGTGCAAATCGAAAGTTTGAGGGGGGGGGTGCAAATCGAAAATTTGAAAGTTTGTCCAGGGAAGGGTCACTACGCCTATAGAGGGTGACACCATTAAGTGCCGCACCGGGTGACACCCGACCTCGCTACTCCACTGGTTCTATCCCTAACCCTTAATCTAGTTCATTTAGTAAATCTCATATTAGTTCTAGCCCTAATCCTTAATCTAGCTCTTGCAGTAACTATTATCCTAATTCTAGACCTAATCCTTATCCCTAATTCTTGTTCTATCCCTACCCCTAAAACTGCCTCTATCTTTTCTTTAGACTTTTCATTACTCAAACCTTCACTCTTATCTTAGCAAATCATTTCTTCATAACATACAATCCTGACTGTAATCTATTCTAACCTTAGTCCTAGCCCAAACCATTCATTCTAAAACTAAAACGAAACCTAACACTAATTAGCGGTTTGAAAAAATATTTTTTTGCGGAAACTGTAATAACTAACACTAGACAAACACGTGGAATTCATCGCTCTTTAATCAAATAAATCGAAATTTAAAAAAAAAAATTTTACCTCAAGTCCGGTTTGAGGCAAGTTTTCGTATAATTTGTCTGAAGAAAACTTGATGTTAGAAGAACGAAGTGATCCCATATGTTGCATTGCTTCTTTTCAAAAGAATTCTTCCCACTGAAATACTTGAGGGGCTAAAAATTTCGACATGTGTATCTCCTTATCCCTTCCCCTCCCCTTATTCCCCCAACTCCCCTGGAATGTTTTTAAAGATACGTGTACAATAATGTTTCTATGATCCGTTAACTCACTTTAAGGCTAATTTTGTGCTCTAGCGATTGCTTTACAAAAAATTTTACGAACTTTATTCCGGTGACGTTAAAATAAAATCAGTAAATAATAATTTGGTTATGTATTGTAATGCCATTTTTGTACAAAATTATATTTTAATATTATTGATAAAGATGGTTACTCTTAGTTGTTTTTTTCTAACAAGTCGAAATGGTTCATTTCCTTTCATCCCATGATAACCAAAACAAAGACAATATTTACGTTTTGTGATTTAAATGTCTGGAAGTTAACGATTGTGTGTACTAATTGATATTTTAGGGAGGGGGGGGGGGGCGGACACTGGTAAAAGAATATATTTTCTATATAAATTCCGTTTCGTTTGAGGGAGGGAGGGTAGACTTTCCCCAGGGAGGCTCCCCCCCCCCTTCCCCCCTGCCTCCGAAGAGATGCCTGGAAAAAAAACGCTGTTGGGTATATTAGCTAACCCTCAATGTTGTTTTTTTTAAAAACAGTTTCCGTAATGTTTGTTATCAGTATATATTGTATATATTTTTTTGTAAATAAAATTGATGCTTTGTTATGAAAAAAAATTTCTCGCCATTTGTAAATGTTCTTACTTGTAATACATAATGCACATTTTTACTTTCTCGTATATACGAAGTATAGAGAAAGTATTGTAATCGTGCAAAAAAAATCGAGATTTTTACAAATCTCGACGTTTTACACCTCACAGATACGGGAAAACATAATTTTGCAATCTTGTCCGTATGTCTGTGTGTCTGTGCAGGCCTATGTGTGTGTGTCTGTGTGTCCGTGTGTCTGTGTGTGTGTGTGTCTGTGTGTCTGTCTGTCCGTGTGTAAACACGATTACTTGAGTACCGTTCCAGCTAGGTTGATGAAATTTCGTATATCGGTATTTTATCAAAATCGTAGATCCGTATCAACTTTTGAGCGATTTCCGATAACCGGAAGTGGTACTTTTTCTACTTTGAATTTTTCAAAAGCCTATAACTTGAGTACTATTTCAGATAGATAAATAAAATTTCACATGTAAGTAAAAGATCTAATTCTCTACCTTCTGTCAAATTTTGAGTAATTTCCGTTTGACAGGAAGTACTAATTTACGCTATTTCCGATTTCTCAAAAAACGCAGGTAAATTTATAAAGTACTAATAATTTTGCGCACTATTATGCACATCTTTATTTGGCGTCCACTTGGTGTGCAATTCTTTTTTCTACGAGGTTTTCTTCTATTTTAAAAAGTTTAAGTATTTAAAGTGGATTAAAAATCATGTCTATATCCCGAGTTGCCATTCCCCGTAGTGTTATATTAGAATATTCGAGAAAGTTTAGGGGAGATCACTCCCGGTTTATTAAAGCTATTATTTTAATTTAAATTTTTTTTTGTGTTTAATGTTATTTTGAAGACGATCTTCTCAAAAATTTATTAATGTTAGCTGACACTTATTTTAAAGTATGATTATAAAACTCAAAGTGATAAAACTTTTTACTTTCATTTAAATATTTATCCTAAATTTATTTGCTAAAAGAAGAGCATATTCAACCGGCTGAACCCCCCCCCCTCACACCACACCCAAATCATGCACAGTCAAACCACACACAAATAAACCCGCACATTGTAAATCCGCACACCGAAAATCGGACAGTAAATAAAATTCGCAATCGAAAAAAACGAAACCCCGTAATACAACACACACATCCTTTGAAAATCCGCACAAAGGAAATGGGAAACGTTAAAACCCCTAATTAAATACATACCCGCACATTGAACCTTCCGCACAAAGACAATCAAAGACGAAAAATCGTGCTATAAAAATAGTGGGGGATATAATACAAACATTTAGCTGAAGTTTCATTAGCATACGGCGAGATGTAGACAAACACTGGAAATATTATTTAGGTTAATTAACCAATCAATTCAACTTGGGGTGTATTTATATTAACTTTTTTTAGCGCACATTCTTTAAAAAAAAAAGAGAGAAATAGTTTTAGTTGGCGAATAACAAAACAATTTTTCACCATAACATATTTCTCAACTTTAAACAAAGTAGAACAAAAATAACGAAGTTAATTACATCAGCAGGCTAAAAATGACAAAGCCGCGTATCTTCACACTGAGTAGGGCGTCGCACCAATGTCAAGTTAAGCCAGTCGGGGCGACCCCACCCCGTCTGGCCAGCACACGTATGGGTCACGCCTTTGTCCGGTGCAAGCTTCGAACTGTGCCCTACTTGTACCGGGCTCTATGTGTGTACAGGAGAACAATGCTTATTAGCGTTAATTACTCGTTCTCCCTAAATTAACTATACTGGTCCAACGTATGATTGTATGAATTACGTGCTGAGGATATGTTTATACATATACATACATACATATATATATATATATATATATATATATATATATATATATATATATATATATATATATACATATATATATGTATATGTATATACATATATATATATATATATATATATATATATATATATATATATATATATATATATATATATATATATATATATATATATATATATATATATATATATATATATATATATATATATATATATATATATATATATATATATATATATATATACAGTGGCGTCGCTAGGCCGGGTGTCACCAAGTGCGGCACCTCATTGTGTCACCCCTCCCCATTTTGTTTTATGTAATTGTTATACTTGGTGTCAACTCCCCCTCCCTTCCCCACCCCCCCTCCCACTAGGGACGGGTCGGGATCGTCAGTATGTAGGCCTACTTAAAATAATTTTACTATATATCTTGAATTGTTTTGACCTGATGTCACCCCCCAAATGGTGTCACCCGGTGCGGTCCGTACCCCCCCCCCCTCGCGTCTCGCGACGCCTCTGTACATATATATATATATATATATATATATATATATATATATGTATATATATATATATATATATATATATATATATATATATATATATATATATATATATATATATATATATATATATATATATATATATATGATTATTATAATAGCTAATTGAATTCATAATTCGTATCTCATTGGACTGGCCCCGTTTGATCTAGCATCATTAAGTAATTAGCTAATGCAGACATGATTTAATTTTTGTAATATTTGGAGTTTCCACTCATTCGACAGACGTGTAATTTATTAGTGCACTAACTGGCAATCGTTTGGATGTTAATTAGACTCCGGTGCATTGTTGGACGAATGGCATCCATTTTACTTGGACAAATAGCATCAATAATAGTTGGATAAATGACATCAATAAAAGTTGGATAAATGACATCAATAATAGTTGGATAAATGACATCAATAATAGTTGGATAAATGACATCAATAATAGTTGGATAAATGACATCAATAATAGTTGGATAAATGAAATCAATAATAGTTGGATAAATGAAATCAATAATAGTTGGATAAATGACATCAATAATAGTTGGATAAATGACATCAATAAAAGTTGGATAAATGACATCAATAATAGTTGGATAAATGACATCAATAATAGTTGGATAAATGACATCAATAATATAGTTGGATAAATGACATCAATAATAGTTGGATAAATGACATCAATAATAGTTGGATAAATGACATCAATAATAGTTGGATAAATGACATCCATTTAAGTTAGACAAATGACAACAAAAACAGTTGGACAAATGACATAAATTATCAGTGGCTGAACTAGAAAAAAAAGGCTCCCTCGATAAAAAAAACATGTTTGGGCCTCTAACCACAACCATCCAAAACAAAAACACAAAAACACAAAAACAAACGCAAAAGTAATGCAAAAATTAACGCAAACACACACACACACACCAACACAACCCTAAACACAACCAACCACAACCCAAACACCAACGCAAACATAAACATAAACACAAACACAAAAGCAATTACAAACGCAAACACAAGCACACAAAAAAACAACAACGCAAAAACAAACACAAAAGCAAACGCAAGCACAAACGTGAACGCACAAAATCTTGATGCAGTAGATCTAATAATATTTGTACAAAACAAATATCAATTTCTTGTAAAAAAAAATAAATTATTTTGGATTAAAAAATTATTTGATCGGCATTTTGGCCCCCTGAACGGGTTGGTTGCCCCCCCCCCCACCCAGATTGCGTGATCTGACGATATAGTAGTTCCGCCCTTGCAGGTTATACAAATGACATCCTCCCTCCTCACCCAGCAACTTCACCCCATTCTCTTACCTCACCCTTCCATCTCACCCCCACCCCCACCTCTCCCGATCAGCCCGTAAGAGCATTAACCCTAATTGCCAGTCCACCGCGCACCGTATCGTGTCAGCCTGCTTCAACTTTCTGCACTCGACTGATTGAGGGTTTTTTTTTTCATTACTTTCTCTAAAGGTTTACTTAAGGGGTCATCCATAAATAACGTCACGCTTTTAAAAAAAACTATTTTTCCTCAAACCACCCCTTCCCCTGGTCACACATCGTCACTGAAAGCTAGACCCCCTCCTACGATGACATCACACCTCAGCCAACAACCCCCCACCCACCACCAAAATAGCATTTTAATTTTTTTTATAATCGATTTAAATTTAAAATGCTAAAGTGTGACGTTAGACTATCTATACACACCCTCTCCCCTTCATAACACATCGTCACAAATTAAGGACCCCAGCCCCCCCCCCCCCCCCATCCCCCCTACGAGTCTGATACCATTTACGTACAGCCCCTTACTGTTGATTTGTGTATTGAAAACCAAGCCCCATACATCAATATCAGCCCACATAAACTACATACAAAACAATGTTGGGCTTTACAAATTACTGTTGTCATATTCTCCCCAAACAACACTTAACTAAATCCTAAGACAACAACCGCCCTCCCCATTACAACTAACGCAAAAAAAAAAAAATCAAACACATTAAAGTTTTTTTTACATTGCGTCATAATCCATCCCATTGCTAAACGACGTCAGGTCTTTCCGGTGGCGCATACGTCATCGTGACCTAAGGGTCAACTCCCAATTTTGTCTGGTCAGGAAAGCTGCATCAGACAGGAACTCGTCGAGTCAAATTGTCTGATCAATTCTAGTCGGTGTCCTCAGTGTCCTTCTGTCAGCGTGATTGATGGGAAGAGATTTACACATACACACGCAATAGCACACACATACACACGCAATAGCACACACATACAAACGCCATAGCACACACATACACACGCAATAGCACACACACGCAATTGCACACACACACACGCAATTGCACACGCAATAGCACGCATATATATATATATATATATATATATATATATATATATATATACATATATATATATATATATATATATATATATATATATATATATATATATATATATATATATATATATATATATATATATATATCAACTTATGCACATATCGACAACATCACCAACTGTTGCACCAGTCGACAACATCACCAGCTGATGCACCTGTACACAACATCACCAACTAAAGCTAGAGTCGACCAGCTGTTGCACCAGTCGACAACATCAACAGCTGTTGCACATATCGACAACATCACCAACTGTTGCACCAGTCGACAACATCACCAGCTGTTGCACCAGTCGAAAACATCACCAACTGTTGCACCAGTCGACAACATCACTAGCTTATGCACAAGTCGACAACATCACCAACTGTTGCACCAGTCGACAACATCACCAGCTGTTGCACCAGTCGACAACATCACCAACGTGGCGGAGGCTGAGCAAACATCGACTCACCCTCTAAAATTTACATTGGTGCTTCACGCTTTTATCACCTCCCTTTCTTCACAAAGTTTTACTCCGTGTTTTTGAAACGCGAAGCTTAAAATATGTTCTATCAAAGCTGTTTATGTGATATCGTTTGAAATTGACATATGGTTTAACGTCCACGAAAGTTTACAAAATTCCAGTACATATTTCCTAATGATCTGAAGGTATAAAGCGCACGTGTTTTTTTTTTATCAAGCAGGTGGGGTGCACCTGTTTCTCTGGTCACTCCAGACAGGTTGGGTGCAACTGTTTCTCTGGTCACTGTTTACAGGTGGGGTGCAACTGTTTCTCTGGTCACTCCAGACAGGTGGGGTGCACCTGTTTCTCTGGTCACTGTTTACAGGTGGGGTGCAACTGTTTCTCTGGTCACTGTTTACAGGTGGGGTGCAACTGTTTCTCTGGTCACTGTTTACAGGTGGGGTGCACCTGTTTCTCTGGTCACTGTTTACAGGTGGGGTGCACCTGTTTCTCTGGTCACTCCAGACAGGTGGGGTGCAACTGTTTCTCTGGTCACTGAGTGCAGTCGGGTTCCACCTGCTGTACAACCATGACCCCTCCTAGAATCTTACACCACTATGACACCACAAAAAGTACTATACCACCATGACACCACCAAGAAACCCATACTACCATTACACCACCATTAACGCTATACCACCATGACAACACCATTAACGCTATACCACCATGACAACACCATTAACGCTATACCACCATGACACCACCATTAATGCTATACCACCATGACACCACCATTAATGCTATACCACCATGACCACACCTAGAATGTTATATCACCATGACACCACTATTTACGCTATACCACCATGACACCACCATTAACGCTATACCACTATGACACCACCATTAATGCTATACCACCATGACACCACCATTAATGCTATACCACCATGACACCACCATTAACGCTATACCACCATGACAACACCATTAACGCTATACCACCATGACACCACCATTAATGCTATACCACCATGACACCACCATTAATGCTATACCACCATGACCACACCTAGAATGTTATATCACCATGACACCACTATTTACGCTATACCACCATGACACCACCATTAACGCTATACCACCATAACACCACTAAAGATGCTATACCACCATGACCACACCTAGAATGTTATATCACCATGACACCACTATTTACGCTATACCACCATGACACCACCATTAACGCTATACCACCATAACACCACCAATAATTCTATTCCACCATGACAACACCTATAACGCTATACCACCATGACACCACCTAGAATGCTATACAACCATAACACCACCAAGAAACCCATACCACCATGACACCACAATTAACGCTATACCACCATGACACCACCATTAACGCTATACCACCATAACACCACTAAGAATGCTATACCACCATGACCACACCTAGAATGCTATACCACCATGACCACACCTAGAATGCTATACCACCATGACCACACCTAGAATGCTATACCACCACGACAACACCAAGAATGCTATACCACCATAACACCACCAAGAATGCTATACCACCATGACACCACCATTAACGCTATACCACCACGACACCACCATTAACGCTATACCACCATGACACCACCTAGAATACAGAATCACCATGACACCACCAATAACGCTATACCACCACGACACCACCATTAACGCTATACCACCATGACACCACCTAGAATACAGAATCACCATGACACCACCAATAACGCTATACCACCATGACACCACCATTAACGCTATACCACCATGACACCACCAAGAATCACCGTGACCTAGAACACCAAGAAATGTCACCCGGTGCTGGGTCATTAACGCTGCCATACTTTAAATGTCATATTTATTATTCATAGAACAATTAGTCAGTATTTGGCATGACACCTTCGTCACGCCAGTCCAACCGATTCGCATAATAGATCTGGGTCTATTAGTCGTGGCACACACGACTGTAAGCGTGATAAGCTGGCAGAGGTTCTAAATTTGTTGGCCTGAAGGGACCTGTGAAGTCGTAGTCGTTGTGTGGACGTGTGGTTGTGTGGACGTATGGTTATATTATTGTGTGTTAGTGTGGAATGGTTATATTTTTGTTTCCTTGTTGTTGTGTAGATGTGTGTGGGTGTGTGGTTTTGTGATAGTGTGGCCGTGTGCCGGTGTGGTTGTGTAGTTGTGTGTGGGTGTGTGGTTTTGTGATAGTGTGGCCGTGTGCCGGTGTGGTTGCGAGGACGTGCAGCTGTGTGGAGGTGTGGTGATGCGTTTGTATGAGTGTGTGGATATATGGTCGTGTATTTATAAGGGTGTGTGGATGTGTGGTTGTATAGGTAAGTTGATATGTGACCGTGTAGTTATATGGATGTGTGTTCGTGTTTATGTTGCCTTGTGGTCGGATAATAATAATGCTAATAATAAGCTTACTTCAGTCTAAGGCCGGCTATTAGTATTGCTAAATTCGGGGCTAGATGATAAATTCTTTAGAACACAACTATAACTACATAAAACATTTTATACGGCGAATTAACTACACAAATTCATAATTAAAACTTTGTTAGCGCTAATATTTCTTTAATCAGTCACTAATCGTGGTGTTATCTCCCTTGTTTGACAGCACCATGAAATCCAAGCATCTTCTCTGTGTAATAATTGCTAGCTATACGTACTGTATCTTTATGGCGGTCACTTGTGACAAATAATTCAATATTTAATTAGAACAAAATTTATGAAATTTTATAATGCCACGCGTGATGTACACGTGCAACTATTGACAGAAATTGTCAGACAATAGGACAGAGGGACGGGCAGACAGACAGACAGACAGAAAGACAGAAAGATAGAAAGACAGACCGACAGACGGACGGACGGACAGAAAGACAGACAGACGGACAGACAGACAGACAGACAGACAGACAGACAGACAGACAGACAGACAGACAGACAGACAGACAGACAGACAGACAGACAGACAGACAGGCAGACAGACAGACAGACAGACAGACAGACAGACAGACAGACAGACAGACAGACAGACAGACAGACAGACAGACAGACAGACAGACTAACGGACAGACAGACAGACAGACAGACAGAAAGACGGACAGACAGACAGACAGACAGACTAACGGACAGACAGACAGACAGAAAGACGGACAGACAGACAGACAGACAGACAGAAAGACGGACAGACAGACAGACAGACAGACTAACGGACAGACAGACAGACAGACAGAAAGACGTACAGACAGATAGACAGACAGACAGACAGACAGACATACGGACAGACACACGGACAGACGGACGGACGGACGGACGGACTGAAGAATAGACGGGGACTCTAATGTTCTAACCGATTACGGCGATACTACACTTAATACATGCGGTTTAAATTTTATTTTGTTGTTTATCCGCTGTTTCAGACTGTCGAAAGTTTTTATCTCTCAAATTGAACAGATCTGCGACTCAGGATCGCGTGTGGCACTACGCACTATTTTATTTTCCTATTCTACACATTTTTAGCTCTTTTACGCACTTCCTTGTATTGTCGCGATTGTGTACAAACCGTACAACATTCAAGATTGCATGCAATCTACACGCCTCTCATATAAATGTACACTTTTTTATATTTTAATCAACCTCTATAAAATTCTAAACATTTTTTTCACATTTCTATTTATTAAAATAAACTTCTAAACCATCATCAAAATTATATTATAAAATTGATTTTTACCCAGAAAGAGGTTGCCGACCCCCCCCCCCCCCCCCCACCCCCCACGCCAACAGACTATCAAGTTTGAATCTTGTCTTCCACGGACTACATCGAATGAAATTTGACGCCATTTGAATTAAGCCTTGCTGTACCTCTAGGACGTCGGTGTCGGTTACACGTCGAGTTGAAAGATAACAGGAGAAATAAATATCAAATGATGAAATAAACAAAACAATGGGATTGGGTGTGCTGAACTTGGCCTAGTTGAAGTGTGGTTGGTTCAATGTCTGGGGGGGGGGGGGGGGGTTTATTGGGTGGGTGTGGGTGGTGGTGGATGCTGGTGGATGCTGGTGATGATGATGGATGATGGTAGATGATCGTGGATGATCGTGGATGCTGGTGGATGGTGGATGTGGTGGATGATGGTGGATGTGGTGGGTGATGGATGATGGTGGATGATAGTGGATGGTGGTGGGTGGTGGATGTGGTGGATGCTGGTGGATGTGGTGGGTGGTGGATGTGGTGGATGCTGGTGGATGATAGTGGATGCTGGTCAAAGCTGACTGATGCAGAGACTGGTGATTGATTATGGATAATGGTGGATAATATTTTTAAAATCTACGCAAACAAAAACGTCTGACTTTTTTCACTTGACTTAGTTACTGTGACTTGTTTCACTTGTATTATTTCATGTTACTTTTTTATTAGACTTATTTTCTGTGACTTTTTTTTTCATTTGACTTAGTAGTACCTGTGATTTTATTTTTCAATTGACTTTTTTCCTGTGACTTTTTTCATTTTATTTTTCTTCTTTGACTACCGCTCTACGACTTTTTTCTTAGAAAAAAAAAACCTACGTCGTCAAAATGAACGACCAGATATCGATAATCGTTCCAACCTTTTTAAAAACCCACCGCGCGTATATCATTCATGCATCGCATATATCATGCACACATGCTTTTTGCGCACCGCATAACACTGACGTGCACCAATTCTACGGTGCATTATTTAATTACCGCACCATGCACGCAACGTGCACGCATCACGCGCGCACGACCAACGTACAATTACCGTATCCGCGCCCTCGAGGGAGCGCCATCAGAACTTGAACATTCCCCATCCATGCACGGCTCATTAGCTTAATTAGAGATGACAGCTAAGTGACCGCTTCACGTGGCTGACTTTCATCTGGTGATTGTACGCGTTTTTACGCCGTCCATAACTCGTCTTTGTTGTCGGTTCGTATTGTTGTTTAGCTTTGTCAACACAACTGAGCATCATGAGGTTATACCCCGCCTTTAGCGTTACAAACATAGCATGGATGGTGGATATATGAAGATATTTTTTTATCGTTCACATGTTAATACCTGCGGTGAATTGAATAAATATGAATGAATAGATGAACGATAGGGACGTATCGAGCGATGGGGGAATTGATGAAACAAAGGGAGAATAATATTTGTATTAATGTCTGTGATGAGGGATATAATAATGTTAGTTAAATAAAGATATAAATAAAGTTAAAAGAATGTAGAAGTTCGGCGTCTGTATTGATGACGGCTGCATGGCGCCATCATAGCTAGAGACTAAATCCTGTTGTGGCGACAGAATTATGGATGGTAACACTGCATGAATGCCAACAGTCTAGAGTTCGAATCCCGGGATCGATGAGGTAGGACGTCAACGAGTCCACCCAGCTCTAATGGGTACCTGACTCACTGAGTCCACCCAGCTCTGATGGGTACCTGACTCACTGAGTCCACCCAGCTCTGATGGGTACCTGACTCTAGTCCACCCAGCTCTGATGGGTACCTGACTCTAGTCCACCCAGCTCTGATGGGTACCTGACTCACTGAGTCCACCCAGCTCTGATGGGTACCTGACTCTAGTCCACCCAGCTATGACGGATACCTGACTCTAGTCCACCCAGCTCTGATGGGTACCTGACTCTAGTCCACCCAGCTCTGATGGGTACCTGACTCTAGTCCACCCAGCTCTGATTGGTACCTGACTCACTGAGTCCACCCAGCTCTGATGGGTACCTGACTGAGTCCGCCCAGCTCTGATGAGTACCTGACTCACTGAGTCCACCCAGCTCTGATGGGAACCTGGATCTAGTCCACCCAGCTCTGATGGGTATTTGACTCACTGAGTCCACCCAGCTCTGATGGGTACCTGACTCACTGAGTCCACCCAGCTCTGATGGGTACCTGACTCACTGAGTCCACCCAGCTCTGATGGGAACCTGGATCTAGTCCACCCAGCTCTGATGGGTATTTGACTCACTGTCCACCCAGCTCTGATGGGTACCTGACTCACTGAGTCCACCCAGCTCTGATGGGTACCTGACTCACTGAGCCCACTCAGCTCTGATGGGTACCTGACTAATTAAGGGAAAAAGGTGGCTAGGCATAGTAGTAAAGTAGAAAAGTTCCAGTTTCGAATCTGACGGTCCATGTGGCTAGTTCACCTGTTTCTGTGGCCTTGGCTTATGAAGTGATAGTGCAATCAGCACTATTGCAAAGCCACCTCTACTTTAGGCACTCACCAGAGCTGGGTTGACTCAGGAACGTGCTACGGACTCGATGCCAAATTTTCGGGTTAGGGGTCTAGCGCTCTACCTCTAGACCATGCCGTCCCACGAATATGCCGAGGTCACGGAAACAAATAAACTCTACTTCATCTGCCGCGCGGACCGCAGGGCCGAAAGGGTAATTTTACTTTGTTATTCATAATGTATATTTTGTACCATTAAATTTGAAAGATTTCTCATTACCAAACTTAAAACCTTAGAATGATATAGAGTGTATATAGTGTATATATATATATATATATATATATATATATATATATATATATATATATATATATATATATATATTATGTATGTATGTATGTATGTATGTATGTATGTATGTATGTATGTATGTATGTATGTATGTATGTATGTATGTATGTATGTATGTATGTATGTATGTATGTATGTATGTATGTATGTATGTATGTTGTATGTATGTATGTATGTATGTATGTATGTATGTATGTTTTTATTTGAGACTTGACTATATGAAAATATATAATCCAAACCTTGTATAAAATTTGATACTATAGTTTAAGTACTAAACTCTTCTGTGCCGTAACTATCTGCCCCTTGTGTCTGTACAAAGAAGATTTATTGTCACTTCCACGGTCTTGTACTCAGTGAGACAACACACAATAACTCCCCCCTCCCCCCGCCCTACACACACAAACACACCAAACACCTAAAACAGAACACACTAACGTGGTATCGCTTTTAACTTTCTACTGCAACCTTCCCCCCCCCTCCAACTTGATCTTGTAGGTCAAAACACGCCGTACAAAAATAAAATTATAGCCCCAGTTTCAATTTCCGATTATCGATTTTTTCGATCCAGATAAATCTACCCCCCCCCCCCACAAACGACGAAGGGCTGAAAGAATTTAAGCGTACCCAAGTGTGTACGTCAGGGGGTAGTTGTAGGACGGGGCAAGCCGAACTAACCACGTGACATGTTCGTGTGGGTTTTGTTCAACAAGACGACGTGGCCAGATTTTAAAAAATAAACTTCCAATCAACAGTTTCATTTGGTTGTAAACCTTAACACATCAAGCTTTGCACAAACATTTTCTTAATACATACTTACACATACATTATATATATATATATATATATATATATATATATATATATATATATATATATATATATATATATATATATATATATATATATATGTCTACATATATTTATGCACGTGTCTATATATAAATATATATACATGTGTCTATATACATATAATATATATGTATATATATACATATATTATAGTTGTCTATATATACATATTAATATATATATATATATATATATATATATATATATATATATATATATATATATATATATATATATATATATATATATATATATGTGTGTGTGTGTGTGTATGTGTGTGTCTTAATATATGTTTATACGTGTATATATATATCTTTTATGTACAATTAATATATATATATATATATATATATATATATATATATATATATATATATATATATATATATATATATATATATATATCCACCGTTGATCGATATTCCCTACATATTTCCAATCAATCGATTACTTATATCCAGATTTGACAAGTTCGACTACTTAATAAGTGGATCACGTCTACTCGACTCGGCACTTGATGTGTTTTTAAAGACCGTTTTTATTCCCACAAACACACACACCAACACACATACACACGTACAGAATACTGTTGATTTAGTGCTGCTTGGATTATACAACGTGTTTTCGTGTGCAACAGTAAGACCTTAACCCTATACGCCTCATCGTTTCTGTTTGTTAGTTTGTTAATTCAAATTCAAAATACAGAATACATTTTTGTTCCTGAATTCTGATATTTTCTTTTTAAAAAAAAAGAAAGGCGACGAAAATAAAGGATTTAGATTGTGTTTGGATTTCAAAATTTGAGATCGGAGTTTCAAAATGGCCGCGGCTGCGCAGATGTCAAAGGCGCAAGGGAAACTACTCGCAAACTGTAATTTCGTCGCCCAGGATCAGATATGGTGAGTCTTGTCGAAAAATGCGCCGACATTTCGTATTTTCTCCCTTTACCTATTTTCCATGACTTTTTAAAAAAAAATATTGATTAAAGCTAAAATAGGATTCACATTTTAAAGCAAGGATTAAAGATGGGCTGCGGGACTGTGTTTATTGAAATGAAAACATTTTTCTTTAAAAACAAAAACACGTCTGTAAAAATAATGGACCGCAGTGAATTGAATAAATAAATGCTGACCCGGAAGACACAGGTTGACACGGGGATGTCATGACACCCCGAGTAGGGTAAGAAGAGACAGCCAACATACACTATGTTATTGTTGCGGTAAGGGGGTGGGGTGGGTGGGTGTGAAAAAAATGTTTTTTAGCCACATAACAAACATGTTTTTTTTAGACATTGATTTCTTTCTCTTTTAAGACAAAATGTCTTTAAACGTGATATTTCTCAGCTATAGAGACAAAATGCTTTTAAAAAAATACATTCCTAAACTACCAAGACTAAGTGTCATTAAAAAGCATGACTGTAACGTAGACCTAATCTTTATATATATAATTGGATTCAGTCTAAACAGTAGACGGCTGTAAACACATTGCTTTGTTTTTGAACAGAAGCAAGAAAGTTAATGTTATGGTTTAGTTTCAATAATGTTAGATATCAATTTTTTTTTAAAAATAGGACCTCAAAAAAATCTTGATTGCACTTTTTATGAGGATGGGGGGGGGGGGGTCACATGATTAATGAACGTGAGTTGTTTCAGACTTGTACATCTAGACGTGTCTTCCTGTGTCTGAGTTTCTTGATGTGACGTCTGATGGTGTACGTCATACCAGACGTATACATCTAGACGTGTCTTCCCGTGTCTAAGTTTCTTGATGTGACGTCTCATGGTGAACGTCACACCAGACGTGTACATTTAGACGTGTCTTCCTGTGTCTGAGTTTCTTGATGTGACGTCTGATGGTGTACGTCATACCAGACGTATACATCTAGACGTGTCTTCCCGTGTCTAAGTTTCTTGATGTGACGTCTGATGGTGTACGTCAGGGGTCTCCAAACTACGGCCCGCGGGCCAAATGCGGCCCGCGAGGTCCTCTCACCCGGCCCGCGGAGATCTTTTTGTTCACGGAAAAAACGTTTGTTGGTGATGGCTGAGGAACTTCGCTCAGAAAAATCAAAGACATGCCTGGAAGAAACTGGCCCCCGAACTGAAATTTGATAGTTAATGCGGCCCTCGGACTGAAAAGTTTGGAGACCCCTGGTGTACGTCATACCAGACGTGTACATTTAGACGTGTCTTCCCGTGTCTGAGTTTCTTGATGTGACGTCTGAAGGTGTACGTCATACCAGACGTGTACATTTAGACGTGTCTTCCCGTGTCTGAGTTTCTTGATGTGACGTCTGAAGGTGTACGTCATACCAGACGTGTACATTTAGACGTGTCTTCCCGTGTCTGAGTTTCTTGATGTGACGTCTGAAGGTGTACGTCATACCAGACGTGTACATTTAGACGTGTCTTCCCGTGTCTGAGTTTCTTAATGTAACGTCTGATGGTGTACGTCATACCAGACGTGTACATTTAGACGTGTCTTCCCGTGTCTAAGTTTCTTGATGTGACGTCTGATGGTGTACGTCATACAGCGTTATATCAGACAGTGAGGTGGAGTTATATGTAGGAGAACATACGTGGTAGTGTGGCTAATTGCATCAACATCACATATCACAGTTTTCATAACATCACAACTTTCACACATCACAGCTTTCACACATCACAGCTTTCACACATCACAACTTCACACATCACAACCCCACACATCACAACCCCACACATCACAACTTCACACATCACAACCCCCACACAACCCAACTCCACACATCACAACTCCACACAACCCAACACCACACATCACAACCCCCACACAACCCAACTCCACACATCACAACCCCCACACTACCCAACTCCACACATCACAACCCCCACACAACCCAACTCCACACATCACAACCCCCACACAACCCAACTCAACACAACCCCCACACAACCCAACTCCACACATCACAACCCCCACACAACCCAACTCCACACATCACAACCCCCACACAACCCAACTCCACACATCACAACTTCACACAACCCAAATCCACACATCACAACCCCCACACTACCCAACTCCACACATCACAACCCCACACATCACAACTCCACACAACCCAACCCCACACAACACAACTCCAAACAACCCAACTCCACACAACCCAACTCCACACAACATTACGTCTTATTGAACGTACACAAACCACACATGTGTTTTAATGCACGCTTAGAGTGTACGTAATGTCAAATCATGACCACTCTAAAACCGAAAACAAACAACACAACATCCTATTCCCCAAACACCCAACCCACTATAACCATAAAACCCAAACCAACCATCTCAAAGTAAGCCAACACCGACTATCTATTACCTATTCCCTCGTGAAATCAATAACAACAATGAGAGATTTGATCGATGTCGCTGTATTAATAGTTCTCGTATATCAACTAACCAGTTGATTGGTTTATTCTCGATCGGAAATCGATAACAGTTTAGGGGTAATCAATCATGACTTCTTTCCGATAATGAACTTGTTATTTATAGCAACTTCCATCGTCAATAGATTTTGTTGTAATTGCTGTTGTTTATACGGATATATATATATATATATATATATATATATATATATATATATATATATATATATATATATATATATATATATATATATATATATATATATATATATATATATACATATATATATATATGTCGTGTTGGCATGCATTTGAATCCAACGAACACCTTACGCGGCTCTCTCACAACACTATATAGAAACATTTTATAGACAGCCCGGACCAACAGTCTTTAATTTATTGTAGTTTATCAACGCTAATTATTCTTCTATTCAAATCTCTTCCCAGTTGTAGTATAACACATACTCCCCCCCCCACACACATACTCCCCCCAAACACATACTTCCCCCACAAATGCTCCCCCACACACATACTCCCCACACACACAATACCACTACACACATAATCCCCCCAAATACATACTCCCCCCACACACATACTCCCCACACACACATGCTCCCTCACACACATACTCCCCCACACATACTCCCCCCACACACATACTCCCCCCACACACATACTCCCAACACACACATGCTCCCTCACACACATACTCCCCCCCACACACATACTCCCCACACACACATGCTCCCCCCACACTCATACTCCCCACACACACATGCTCCCTGTTCTCCACCCCACTCAGACAACCCCCCACCCCACCCCACCCTATCCACCCCCACCCCCGCCCCTACACGCCTGGCTTAACGAATCGATAACATGACGGCATGGCTGGCCGCCCGGCGTCCCTGCAGGACAAATCAATCTCACGGATCAATAATCTATTCTACACGTGCTGCATCATTCAGACAATGGTCTGTCTGTCTGTCTGTCTGTCTGTCTGTCTGTCTGTCTGTCTGTCTGTCTGTCTGTCTGTCTGTCTGTCTGTCTGTCTGTCTGTCTGTCTGTCTGTCTGTCTGTCTGTCTGTCTGTCTGTCTGTCTGTCTGTCTGTCTGTCTGTCTGTCTGTCTGTCTGTCTGTCTGTCTGTCTGTCTGTCTGTCTGTCTGTCTGTCTGTCTGTCTGTCTGTCTGTCTGTCTGTCTGTCTGTCTGTCTGTCTGTCTGTCTGTCTGTCTGTCTGTCTGTCTGTCTGTCTGTCTGTCTGTCTGTCTGTCTGTCTGTCTGTCTGTCTGTCTGTCTGTCTGTCTGTCTGTCTGTCTGTCTGTCTGTCTGTCTGTCTGTCTGTCTGTCTGTCTGTCTGTCTGTCTGTCTGTCTGTCTGTCTGTCTGTCTGTCTGTCTGTCTGTCTGTCTGTCTGTCTGTCTGTCTGTCTGTCTGTCTGTCTGTCTGTCTGTCTGTCTGTCTGTCTGTCTGTCTGTCTGTCTGTCTGTCTGTCTGTCTGTCTGTCTGTCTGTCTGTCTGTCTGTCTGTCTGTCTGTCTGTCTGTCTGTCTGTCTGTCTGTCTGTCTGTCTGTCTGTCTGTCTGTCTGTATGTATGTCTGTCTGTATGTATGTCTGTCTGTTTGTACGTGTCTGTGTTGTCCGACATAGATCTAGTCAATTGAAATGTGAAGTCAGAGTCTTACCCACGTACGTTTGTAGGCTGTTGGGGTAGGGGTGGCGCTGGTAGATGTTTGTATGTATCACTGTAATGTGTATATATGTGGGTTAGGAGATTGAGACTTGCTATTACAAAGCTTGCTCGTATACAGAGGTCAACTATCATATGAGCTCTTCTTCTGCAAAATGGATCGCTAGATTTAAAGAATAACCTGTACATTTAAAAGCTTGCTGAGCATATCATAACACTAAACGTGTATAAAAATATTTCCTATATCTCCATTCCATTAAAAAAAACCATCACCGACTTAATCTAAATTCCACCAACCACAAGCCAAATCGTGTCAACAATTTCTTATATAAGCGATCCCACTCAATACCCCCCCCCCCTACTTAGGGTAGTGACACACTTGTAAATACTGTACTCATAAAAACAGTTAACCTATTCTCCCCCCCCCTCCCCTAGGACTTTCAACCAATGCACCAGAACAGTTCTATAGTACCCATACACTTAAATACACTACGAACAAATAGATTCATCTTTACTTACAACAACACAAAAAACACCTAATTATTCATCCGCCAGTTGCCCCGTAAGAAACCACCAACCACAAACCACAAACCACATTACGGATCTCCCATGCCACAGGGGATATGTTTGGGGTCACCTCGAGAAAACAGCACTCGTTCAACGTCATGTTTCTCTTGATCGTATCCACTTTCACTGGGCTCGTGGGGTCAAAGGCTTCAGTCATGCTTTGTATGGTACCGGTGGGGTCTTGTTTGTTACTGGTGGAGGGAGGGGGGGTAGTGTGGTCCTGTTTGTTACGGGTGGGGGTAGTGTGGTCCTGTTTGTTACGGGTGGGGGGAGTGTGGTCGTGTTTGTTACGGGTGGGGGGAGTGTGGTCTTGTTTGTTTCGGGTGGGGGGAGTGTGGTCGTGTTTGTTACGGGTGGGGGGAGTGTGGTCTTGTTTGTTTCGGGTGGGGGGAGTGTGGTCGTGTTTGTTACGAGTGGGGGGAGTGTGGTCTTGTTTGTTTCGGGTGGGGGGAGTGTGGTCGTGTTTGTTACGGGTGGGGGGAGTGTGGTCTTGTTTGTTTCGGGTGGGGGGGGGAGTGTGGTCGTGTTTGTTACGGGTGGGGGTAGTGTGGTCCTGTTTGTTACGGGTGGGGGGAGTGTGGTCGTGTTTGTTACGGGTGGGGGGAGTGTGGTCTTGTTTGTTTCGGGTGGGGGGAGTGTGGTCGTGTTTGATACGGGTGGGGGGGAGTGTGGTCTTGTTTGTTTCGGGTGGGGGGAGTGTGGTCGTGTTTGTTACGGGTGGGGGGAGTGTGGTCTTGTTTGTTACGGGTGGGGGGGGAGTGTGGTCGTGTTTGTTACGGGGGGGGGGGAGTGTGGTCTTGTTTGTTACGGGTGGGGGGGGAGTGTGGTCGTGTTTGTTACGGGTGGGGGGGGGAGTGTGGTCTTGTTTGTTACGGGTGGGGGGAGTGTGGTCGTGTTTGTTACGGGTGGGGGGGAGTGTGGTCGTGTTTGTTACGGGTGGGGGGGAGTGTGGTCTTGTTTGTTACGGGTGGGGGGGGGGGGGGGAGTGTGGTCGTGTTTGTTACGGGTGGGGGAGTGTGGTCTTGTTTGTTACGGGTGGGGGAGTGTTGTCGTGTTCGTTACGGATGGGGGGGGGGGATTGTGGTCGTGTTTGTTACGAGTAGAAGACGAATATGATCAAAGGCTTTAGTCATGCATCACTGCATTCCTACATCAGTTAATCAGTCAACCACATCACCAGATAATCCCAACATTAGCTAATCCGTACATCAAATAATCCCTACATCATTTTATCCCTACTTCAGTTAATCCCTAAACAGTTAATCCTTACATCAGTTGATCCATACTTTATTTAAATCCTACATTCGTTACTCGATACATTATTTTATCCCAACATCAGTTAATCCCCTAAATCCCTAGACCAGTTAATCTACTTTTGACGTTTAAATCTTTGAAATCAGTCAATCACTACATTAGTTGATTGTCCCCATCCGTTCATCAATTAGACTGTACACAATTCAATCACTAAATCTAACAAAACAAATATCTTCAAAAAAACAAAAACAAAACAAAAATCGAACCCAACCAAACCGGAAACAATCATGTGAACACACCAACACACCATGTACGGATGTAGGTCATGCTCTCGTTCACACCCTCGTCCATACGTCACGACGTCTGTCTGTTCGTCACGTCTGTGCTCGCCCACGTCCATCCCCCAACCCCCTCCCTCCCCTCTTCATTCTCCTCCGTCATCTCATAAACCCCCCAACATTTTTTTTTATAAGAAGTCCAAAAAGATATCGAAAATTACCTCCCCTTTTTATGGGTCTACAAACCAGAGGCGGGCCGGACAAGTTCTAAAAATAGCGCTGATCTCAGCAAGCCGGCGAACGGACGAATGCGAAAATAACCCAACCACGCGATCGATGGGAGAATCAGACGGCAGCATCACGGGCTAGTTTTAATTAAATTAGGATAACAAATACTGATATCTCAATCTCTCACTTTTATGTCGGATTTGTTAAGTTTTTTTTTTATATAACAAGGGAGGATTAACCCAAATATGTTCCTCTTGACAAGAACAATATATTATTTCTTTCATACTAAAAAATATGATTAGTAACATGGATTCTTTTTGTGGTAATTCTGTAAGGGAAAGTTTGCGAATGCTAAACTAAAAGTCTCGAGTTCGGATCCCGGTCATGAGTGCATAGGACGTCCCTCAGTCCACCCAGCTCTAATGAGTACCTGACTCACGTTAGCGAAACAAAGGTGGTTAGACACACTATCCCCTTGTATACCGATGTCATTGAAACAAATAAACTCTACTTCATCTGCCCCATATATATATTGGGCACGAACGAGAAAAATGAAATGATGATGATGTAATAGACTCATGGGGTTAAAAAAAAAAGAATTTAACTCTTCCAGACCTGACGATCCATTAGTGGTTGAACTAGAAGCTATTTATTTGACCTCGACCCATGCTGGGATTGTTGGTCAGTACTCGTGGAGTTACATTTCAAGACTAATGCAAAGTACCCATTAGAGCTGGGTTGACTCAGGTTCATCGAACTGATTTGGTATTCATAATCTAAATCAATTTCAAGTAAATAATTGCTTACAGTGTCACTCGACTATGTCGTGATCAAGGCCAAGGTCTGGGTTAAGCTTAGGGTCAGGGTTAAGCTTAGGGTCAGGATTAAGCTTAGGGTCAGGGTTAAGCTTAGGGTCAGGGTTAAGCTAAGGGTCAGGGTTAAGCTTAGGGTCAGGGTTAAGCTTAGGGTCAGGGTTAAGCTTAGGGTCAGGGTTAAGCTTAGGGTCAGGGTTAAGCTTAGGGTCAGGGTTAAGCTTAGGGTCAGGGTTTAGCTTAGGGTCAGGGTTAAGCTTAGGGTCAGGGTTAAGCTTAGGGTCAGGGTTAAGCTTAGGGTCAGGGTTAAGCTTAGGGTCAGGGTTAAGCTTAGGGTCAGGGTTAAGCTTAGGGTCAGGGTTAAGCTTAGGGTCAGGGTTTAGCTTAGGGTCAGGGTTAAGCTTAGGGTCAGGGTTAAGCTTAGGGTCAGGGTTAAGCTTAGGGTCAGGGTTTAGCTTAGGGTCAGGGTTAAGCTTAGGGTCAGGGTTAAGCTTAGGGTCAGGGTTAAGCTTAGGGTCAGGGTTAAGCTTAGGGTCAGGGTTAAGATTAGGGTCAGGGTTAAGATTAGGGTCAGGGTTAAGCTTAGGGTCATGCTACTGTTGTGGTTATGGTTAATGTGGTAATACCTTCAAGATGCGGTGCTTGACGGTTGTAGAGGCACCACATTTATTTTTTAAACAATCAACATGTTAATCGTGGCCAAGTTTATTAAAAATACACCTGTTCAATTATATTTTGGATGATGTGGTCGAATGGTAGAGTTTACACCTGCTAACCAGAAAGTCACGAGTTCGTATCCCGGACTCCAGTCTGTACGACGTCCATGAGTCCACCCAGCTCTGATGAGTACCCAACTCACATTATCAAAACAAAGGTGGCTAGACATAATGCTGACCACAATATCTTTATATATCCCGAGGTCATTGACACAGATACACTCTATTTCACCTGCCCTCATGTGTATTTGGCGCGAACAGCTAAAGATTATGAAAATTTCATTTTAACTAAGATACTATACTGTTACGATTCACACTGGCCTATTTTGTTCAGTTAGCCAGGATTAAGTGTCTTAGAAAAAAAAATATTTAAAAATTAAAAAACAAATGGTGATACATTTCCCTTTCTCAGTAATAAAATGTCGCTAGAGTTACGACTATGAATATTGGAGTATGAAGTTACTTTGTTTTGACCATACATACCCTATTAATACGTGGGTATGGTAAATCGATAATTACTAGTAGATTGGTCCACACAATCCCACATTAAATCAAAGGCTAGTAAAATACAATTAAGATCATATGCTTTTTTGTTTTACCCCCAAACTGATTTCTTTGATTGTGATGTTGATTTGATTGTGATGTTTGTATGTGATGTTTTAGTTACACGTTTCTCGCTGTTAAAGAAAGAAATGGAATGTCTGAAGAGACAGAACAACAGTCAGGGTGAGGTTAAAAGGTCAGAAGGTCAGGTCACAAGGTCACTCTCAGAACAACGTCTAATTTTTTTTTGTTTGGTGCCGTATTGGATTTTGTCTTTACTTGGATCTGATGATTGTGGGTGGAGGTGGAGGGAGGGGATAGGAGTGAGGGGGTTAGAGGTAGGGTGGGGGTAGGAGGCAGTCGGGGTTAGGGGGGATGGGGAAAGGGAGGGGGTTGTCAGAGCATGAGAGAGGGTGTGGTTGTGAAGGTTGAGGGTGGGAGTTCAGAGGCCCTGCGGTGGTGTTATGGGTTGTGGGAGGGGGTTGTGAAGGACTGGAGCGGTGTGAGGTTGTGGGGTGGATTTTGGTGTTGGGGGTTGTGCGAGCAGGTTTGGGAGGCCCTGAGGTTGGGTTGGGGGTTGTGCGAACAGGTTTGGGAGGCCCTGAGGTTGGGTTGGAGGTTGCGGAAGAGGTTTTGGAAAGTGAGGGTCGGGTGAAGGTGGCTCTTGTGGCATCAAGTTGCGATCTGGGTGGGGGTTATTGTTGTGTGTGTGTCTGTGTTGGGGGTGTGAGAGTGAGTGTGAGGGTTGTGCGAGACAAATGAAAAGGAGATTACGACTGGGGTTTTAATGTGTGTGTGGTTAGTGTGTGGTATGGGTTACATACATATCGGAACTATATAAATCAGTATACGAGTATACGGTGGGATAAGTGTGTGTATGTGAGGGTTTGTGTGGCGGTGTGTTAAGCGTGTGTATGCCGGTGTGTGTTTGCTGGGGGGGGGGGGGTTAGTTTGTCACCAGATCGATTTCTAATCGCGTCAATGCAAATGTACTGTCTGCCCTTAGGCCAGACATACGGGGTGGGGTGTGTGGGGTGGGGTGTGTGGGGTGTGTGGGGTGGGGCGTGGGATGGGGGTGAGCTGGGATGGTCTGCCCTTAGGCCAGACATACGGGGTGGGGCGTGGGATGGGGGGTGGGGTGAGCTTGGATGGTCTGCCCGCTGAGGTCACCATTGTTTGTTCACGCGGGTCACACTATCCTCCAACCCAACCCTCTATTTAAAACCTCGCTCAGAAGTATTTTTTTTTCCCATTCTCATCAAACCATCAAACTTGTCCGTTCACACACCAAAAAAAATAAAAAATTCTCCAATCGTTAAAAAACCGTCGTATCAAACAAGCGAAAAAAATTGATTGCTGTTGACACTAAGGAAGTCTTTAATCTTGTCAAATCTAGCCCCCCCCCCCCCTCTAACCCTACCCACCACAAATGCCTCCCGCACCACCTCCACCCCTCCCACCCAACCCACTAAACGTCACCGACTCCACCAATGTAGAAACCACCACCCGCCACCACTACCACAATGCTGTTACCACCACCACCACAATGCTGTTACCACCACCACCACAATGCTGTTACCACCACCACCACAATGCTGTTACCAACGCCTTTAACCCCCCCCCCACCCCACCACCACCACCACAATGCTGTTACCAACTACAATGCTGTTACCAACGCCTTTAAACACACCCCCACGACCGTCACAACTCCAACACTACCACACATCCAACACCATCTACACCGAATACGTCTAAGCATTGTCTTAAAAAACCAGGTAAAAATTTTCGGTAGCCTAATACGATTACACAACGAAGACTATATGTTATTCAATATGCAACATAACATCAACTCGGTCGACCAAAACACCCGTAGTCCATTGTACTTTTAATATACAGCCTAGTCAACACAAGATTTTCTTACATAAACATAAAGTGACTTTTGTTGGGGGCCGTAAAGTATGGGGTCCTATCACGTCAGAGTACCATTTAAAACGCCACTACCCACACTATCTGGCTACTAAAACACCCCCACCCATATCTCTGCCCCCCGCCCTGCAAAACCCCCACCCATATCTCTGCCACCCCCCCTCCCTGTAAAACACCCCCACCCATATCTCTGCCCCCCCCCGCCCTGCAAAACCCCCACCCATATCTCTCCCACCCCCCTCCCTGTAAAACACCCCACCCATATCTCTGCCCCCTTCCCTGTAAAACACCCCCACCCATAGCTCTGCCACCCTCCCTGTAAAACACCCCCACCCATATCTCTGCCCCCCTCCCTGTAAAACACCCCCCACCCTGTCTGCCTCCCATATAAAGCACCCCCATCTCTCTGCTCGACCCCTTCAAAGCACCCCCACTCCCTGTCTCCCTCCTATATATATACCCCACACCCAATTCTCTGTCGTCGTCCCCCTTTACCCCCACCTCGCTCTGCACCCCCCACCGAACATACTGTTCCCATACCCACCCCCACACACTTCCCCTCCCCCCCTCCCCCCACACTGTTCCCATACACACCCCCTTCCCCACTTCCCCAACCCCCCCCCTACATACACATCCACCCCACCCCACCCCACCCCCCCGACCCTCGACCCCCACACATACACTACCCCCCACCCCCTACCCCCCACACACACCGTTCCCATACCCATACCCACCCCACTGCCCCACCCCCACCCCCCACGCACATACTGTCCCCATACCCCCCCCCCCCCACCCCTCACCCCCACACGTAACAGCGAGTGAACCTAAACGGTGTACTCACCACTAGGTTTATGACTAAAATAACTCACGTGTTTATCGCCCTGTATCAGCCAGCACCCATTGCGCTCTGTCTTAATATGACAGGTACACCACGTTTTAAACCTGTGGCTCTCGGTACAACGCATTTATCAGTTACGTTTTTCAATGGGAAAATTGAGTAAATCAAATAGTTTTGATAATGTGAAATTTATTGAATCAAATGTATTTTAAAGACTGTCCTTACTTCTTCTCCGTTCTTAACTCTTAATTTTTTTCCTCTCCCCTTCTCCACCCCATCGTCACAATAACCCAATAATCCAGACACCCCCCCCACCCCCAAAGATAAAAATACGCCACGCCTCAGCCGACGATTCCACAACCCCCACCCCGCCCCCTCAAAATTGAATATTATTTTTGCGTCTAAAACATCGATTTCTTTCTAAAAGTTTTAAAATATTAACTAAGCTCGGTTAAAATAGAATATTAGAGTATATTAAATCGATTTCTATTACAATTTCCAAAAATAGTTTTCAAAACCGCAAAATAACGGGTACAATTCAGTTTCTTGCTCGACTTTTTAAAAATGCAAAACTGTGACGTCATACTACCTGCCCCCTTCCCCCCCCCCCCCATTGCCTTCATCAAACGTCGTCATAAAATTACGAGTCCCCCTCCCATATCCCCCACCACTCCCATTTTCGAGTGTGACGTCATTCAAAAACTACCCCTAGTCTTAATTTGTCTTGTTACTGTTTTATCTACATTCTGTTCTATTTATTTATACAAGTTACCAAAAATTTCAACCATTAGAAAAAGTTAAGAAATCTGTTTTAAAAATCTCAAAATTTTCTACTTCAGGTTTCGGGAGATGAGAAATTAAATACAACAATTACGAACCGTATCTGTCAGTTAGAAGTGTCCGAATTTTCGCTCCGGCGTTTCGATCTAGACAGACTGACGACAGACAGAGAAAGTGGGTGTAATAAAAGCTTGTAAAAATCAAAACGCCAATCTGGCCACTCAAATTTATCCTAAATCGCGCGTGAAAAACCTTATCTTCATACCATTACCCAAAGCGAGTCTAATCACTGATATCGTATTTTCTACAAATATGCAGTTAACATACTCGGAACATAGCGAGCTAATTTTTATTTCAAGGTGGAAAACCTACCTAATTTTATACAACTGTAAAGTAGGCCATTTACGGCAATTTTTAAAGGAATTATTGTTTACAATAATCTTATTAACTCATTATCATTTGACAGCTTTCGTCAATTAACTAATTAAAAGACGTGGTTGCTGTCTGTTAAGGGCAGAAGGTTTCAGACAAATCAACAAAACAAGGAGCCGTTGACGCCATTTATGGAACTCTCGACTAATAGTCTCCTGACAAAAATGCTCCACATTGTTCTGTTATATTGTCAGCCTAACTATCGAGGTCCTTAAGTTAGGATTTTTTTGTCGATGAGCAGGAAAAAAGTCACCGGAAAGAAGTCACAAAAGAAAAAAAAAAACTTTCGGAAAAAAGTCACAGAAATAAAGTCACAAAAAAAAAAAAAGAAACAAGTTTTTGCTAGGTAAAAATTTTAGTTAAAAAATCTCAAGAAATTTCTAAAAAATATTTTGATTTACATGTTGAGAATTGTAAAATATTGCACTTTTATAAATATGGTTGCTGTTTTTTTATTTTAGTAAGATATCTATAAACTTTAGAAACATGGTTTCTAATAATAATAATAACGACTTTTATAAGTAAACAAATTTTTTAATAATTTACACAGAAGCCTCAACTTTTATTACATAGTTATTTCAATAACTTGTATTACATAGTTATTTCAATAACTTTTATTACATAGTTATTTCAATAACTTTTATTACATAGTTATTTCAATAACTTTTATTACATAGTTATTTCAATAACTTTTATTACATAGTTATTTCAATAACTTTTATTACATAGTTATTTCAATAACTTTTATTACATAGTTATTTCAATAACTTTTATTACATAGTTATTTCAATAACTTTTATTACATAGTTATTTCAATAACTTTTATTATATAGTTATTTCAATAACTTTTATTAAATAGTTATTTCAATAACTTTTATTACATAGTTATTTCAATAACTTTTATTACATAGTTATTTCAATAACTTTTATTACATAGTTATTTTAATAACTTTTATTACATAGTTATTTCAATAACTTTTATTACATAGTTATTTTAAAAACTTTTATTACATAGTTATTTCAATAACTTTTATTACATAGTTATTTCAATAACTTTTATTACATAGTTATTTCAATAACTTTTATTAAATAGTTATTTCAATAACTTTTATTACATAGTTATTTCAATTACTTTTATCACATAGTTATTTCAATAACTTTTATTACATAGTTATTTCAATAGCTTGCAGAAAAATTAATGATTGAAGAAATGTGGACACATCATTGAGTTACGTATGTTTCTTGTCTTAGGCCTTTCATCGGTCGACCTTGTCCATCCACATTGTGCATTGTAGACGTTTTGCGTCAATAACAGCCTTTGTACCGTGTCGGCTTTTTGTCTTATCTTCCGTTTTGTTGTGTTAAGTTTTAAATGTGGACAGTAAATGTGGTTGGACTTTTAATACCGTGAGTTGGGGGGACAGCAAGTCTTTTTCACTCTGTCGTCTTTTCATTTCAAGCTAATTCAAATGTAGTATTGAAAAAAAACTCAGTGGAAACAAAGGGAGTAGGCTGGAACATTCTAGTGAATTCCTTTAAATAAATATTATGTCACCGAATATAAACCTACATACTTCAGGCTAAATATTTACACGTGGTTTATTCATGTAAAGACCTACGCAAATTTATCTAAAATGTTTAGATTGCATTTAATTAATCACACGTAGATTGGTACTTTCTGAATTCTAAATAAATAAAAGTGTTTAATAAAATCTCACGTAAGTACATATATGTGACATTATTTTTCCTGTGCCTTTTTTCCCTCTTACTTTTTTTCTGTTACTTTTTCCTCTGACGATGTTTTTTTCCCAATGACTTTTTTTCTGTGACTTTTTAGCGCAATTTCCATACAGACAATTGCGATTATTAATTCGTTATTTCTGGATGGATGGATGGATGTGTGTCCGCAGCTTTAAGTCGTATCTCCTCCTCAACGAAGCAATATCGAGGACTAGTTCCAAAAGCAAATATGTTAAGCAAGTTCCGAGGATGATTGTGGGCCGAAAAAAAATCCCCGGAATTCCTTCCTGGATTTCCCGGAAAAGCCAAAAAAACTCTTAAAAAATGCAGTTTTTGGCCCATATCTCGGCAACCAGACCACTTAGCGACTTGAAACATTTACCAATCGATTCCTGCCATAAATTTAGAACAATATTGCCGAAGAAAGTTTTCAAAAATATCTTTTCGTTCGGTCACAAAAAATTTGCTGAATATATGACTTATCTCGATTTAAAATTGTTATGGATAACATAAGGAAATTGCGCTTAAATTGTCACTAGACTTTTTATTAACTTGTTTTTTTCTATAAACACTATTTAAACAGGTGCACTCACACCATAGAGGTTTTACTGTAGGTCAGTGCCCTGTACTTTAAAGAGTCATAGCCCCCATTAGATTCACCAGGGATTAGCACATGGATTAGCACAGGGATTAACACATCCTAAGCACGATAAACTCTTGTTCCAACAACGCTGACCGTGTGCTTTAATTTGACTTCATTAACTAATTAATTTGAGGTATGTTACGGAAAAGGAAATTACCCTTTTTTTCTCATAATACTTTTTTTTTCTTCTAAATTTCGGAAACAATTAAAAATCTCAGGAGAAAAAAAAAACTGGAGATAGAAACAGCAGAGGCTGTGTGGGCATTGGGCGGTTGATGAGCGAGCAGGGGTTCCGGGGATGCGGAAATGGGGTGCATTATGAAGATTAAAATAATTAACTTGAACATCAGACGGCCTGCGGTGTGTGGCGGAAATGCGAGATATGAATAAAATATGAGGCTTATCAAAAGCTCGTTCATCCCGGGGAGGGACGGGGGAGGGGAGGGAGAGAGGGAGAGGTTTGTTTATTTGGGAGTTACGGTATCTCAAATAAGCAAGAAAATAACGAGTTCCTTTAGAAAATGTATTTAAGTATGTCGCGTCTAAAACTGTATTTGTTTTTTAGCCGTCCCGGCCAGGCCATGCACTGGCCTCTGTGAAAAAATTATTGGATATTCTTATGTATCGTTAAGGGGAGTGATGTCACTTCCAGTGCAATCGGACTGTAGAAATACAAATTGTGACAAAACCGCCTCTTTTATCGAGAAAGCACACACTTTAAAAAACTTATAAGAATAAGCTTTATGAGAATAAAAATAAAATATCAAATCCTGAAGGTTTTGAACAAAAAATCTAAAATCGAGTAAAATTCCCCTTCCGGTTACCGGAAATGTCTCAAAAGTTAATATAAATCTACTTACATGATCTAATACCTATATATGGAATTAATTTCGTCCACCTAACTGAAACGGTACTCATGTTCCTACGTTCACATGGAAATAGAATATAATACCATTTACGTTGTTCGAAACACACTCAAAAGTTGACAAAAACCAGCTTATACGATTCTGTGTGTAAATGGAAGAGTAGTCAGTTATCGGTATTTCAGACACCGGAAATATAATAAAATATTACTTCCGGATATCGGGACTCACAAAAAATCAAAAGTATATAAACACGATTGTTATTTAATGTTTTCCACACGTGTTTTCTAGTGATGGTTCCCTATGCGCCAACGCTTTGAGAACCGCGGCGAATTTCTCCCAAGCTCAGCGCTCACTGATTGAATTCTATTTCCGGGCCATTTTCTTCTCACTTAGAATCTAAAGCCTGCTGTCATCGGTCTGCATTATTCATAATTCGTCTACCAGGTTAGGTCGACCCAGTGTTGTTGTTTTTTTCTCTCCAATGCGCAGGTCGGTGGCATGTGGAATAATGTTGTGCAAGTGGGAGAATACATTCCTGTACAGTATTCGATTTGATCAATAACGGTAACAACCAGTGGCGTAGCCATTATCGTCTCAAGGGGGAGGGGGGGGGGTCCAATTTTTACCCGGGGACAAATTTTCGATTTGCACCCCCCCTTCAAACTTTCGATTTGCACCCCCCCCCCCATACTTTATATATATACCGAGGGGTCTATGGGGGGGGGGGGGGGGTTATGACCTCCCCTGCCTACGCCACTAGTAACAACAATAGGCACGGAGGAACTACGTATGGCGGTATGAAAATGGATGGTTAACGTATAATATTACTAATAGAGAGGAATGGGTATTGTGGGAAAAGCTGAATAGAAAAAATATAAGAATAAAATTTTCGCAAATTTATTTTTTAAAGTGTTATTTTTTCAAATGTGACTTGACTTAATTAATCACGTGATGCTCTTGTGAAGCAACAGGCTGTCGCCACAGTTTTCCAGTGCGCTAGTTCCTGTGCTGCTCTCTTCAGTTGGGCCCATGTTAGTCCAGCAGCTCTTGATTCACTTTCTACAGTCCCTACAGTGTGTGTTAGGTCTGCCGTCTTGCTGTTTACCCTGTAGGTTTCAGTCGAGTGAGAGACGATTATTTTTTTTATCTCCCCAGTGTATCCTATCTGGCGGGGCAACTTAAAGTGCACGAAAAAATAAATGTTATCTGTTGGTGTCCTCTTAATCCAGTCACCCGTCTAGTCTTTGCCCACACTCCTACCATCCACACACCTACCGCCCACACCTATTACCCACACACTGCCCACACGCCTACACCCACACACCTACCAACCACACGTCTACCACCCACACCTACCAACCACACGTCTACCACCCACACACCTACCACCCACACACCTACCATCCACACACCTACCACCCACACACCTACCACCCAAACACCTGCCATCCACATACAACCCACACAACTACCACCCACACAACTACCACCCACACAACTACCACCCACATACATACAAACCCACACGCCTACCTCCCACACACCTACCACCCACACACCTACCACCCACACACCTACCACCCACACAACTACCACCCACATACCTACCACCCACACACCTACCACCCACACACCTACCACCCACACACCTACCACCCACACACCTACCACCCACACACCTACCACCCACACACCTACCACCCACACACCTACCACCCACACACCTACCACCCACACACCTACCACTCACACACGGCCCACACGCCTACACCCACACACCTACCAGTCACACGCCTACCAGCACACACTTACCACCAACCCACACACCTACAAACCACACACCTACCATCCACACACCTACCACCCACACACTTATTACCAACCCACACACCTACCACCCACACACCTACCACCCACACACCTACCACCCACACACCTACCACCCACACACCTACCACCCACACACCTACCACCCACACACCTACCACCCACACACCTAAGACCCACACAACTACCACCCACACATCTACCATCCACACACCTATCACCCACACACCTACCACCCACACACCTACCACCCACACACCTACTACCCCACTCCTACCACCCACACAACTACCACCCACTAACCTACACAACTACCACCCACACACCTACCACCCACACACCTATCACCCACACACCTACCACCCACACACCTACCGCCTACACACCTACGACCCACGTACCTACCACCCACACGTCTACAACCAACTCCCTATGGCCCAAACGCCCACCGCCCACCACCCAACCAACACTTCTGAGCAGATTTAATTGTTACAATATGTGCCTACCCGCCTGTTCCCATTAACCAGACTACACGAGACTCCCACCAGTGGTAACTGTGTCGATGACCTGACATGCCAATCACATGACGTCATCGCGCCATGGCTGGCGATAATTAGATGAGCATCTAAATACAGATGCGCGCGTGCATCAATTTACTGGAATAATTAAGTGTCAAATTAACAATTGTTTTAAACTTTATTTTAGACTAGGGGTGATATTTACTTTTTATTTGTGAACCAGACATATATATATATATATATATATATATATATATATATATATATATATATATATATATATATATATATATATATATATATATATATATATATATATATATATATATATATATATATATATATATATATATATTTGTTTATTTATTTATTTATACATATATATAACCAAAATAATATGTATTTATATATATATAAAATATACATATATAAATAATACATTTGTGCATATATATATATATATATATATATATATATATATATATATATATATATATATATATATATATATATATATATATATATATATATATGTTTGTGTGTGTGTGTGTGCGTGTGTGTGTGTGTGTACATATATCATAGAGGTTGAAGTATTGAAATGAACCGATTTGACGGAAATGAATGCCTGCAGACAGCCAGACGGCGCGATCCTCAAGTCAAAACATTGTTTACAGCTTTGGGGAATTTCCGGAGCAGCCATCGGAAAAACGTGAAAATAAATGGTTTTTCCAGCGATGAGTTATTGGGACGCACTTCTCCTCCGACCCTCGCCCACCCACCCCCCGCCCTCATTGAGCATTTGTGCAGAATATCAAAACTCCGGCGAAGTTTGTTTTTTTATTGGAGACGGGTTAGTCTAAACTTGTTTTTTTTTTTTTTAATAAATGGCGGAAGACGGTGTTTTTGCCGATTTGTTGTGCTTCTGGTGAATTATTTTATAGGGATAGGGTTATGATAGGGGAAATAGGGCAAATTGTGGACGCCGATGGTTACCTATGTTTAGCCTTTGTTGTGTTGTATGTATGTGTGTGGTTTAAGCTATAGTGTTGTAAGTTTTGGTCTTGTGGAGACAATGTCACACTTTTGGTGCAGTGTTAATTTAAGACTTTTTTTCCGGGGGAAGGGAGGGGGCTCTTGATATTTTCTTGTGGGGGGGGGGGGGGGCGGACATGGGTAAAAGTAAATATTTTCTATATACATCCCATTTTGTTCGGGGTTGGGAGGGGAAGATTTTTAAAAATAAAATAACGGTAAGCCTTGGTTATTATTATTATTTTGACACTGTTACTACGTTCAGTACGAGTTCTTACGGATTCAAATAAATAATAACTAAATTTACTTTTTTTTAAAGTCACAATTTTACGTAGGCTAAATTTTTTTAAAGCTACCCAGCATCTTGTAGTCTATCATTATCATTGAATACGATTTTTAAATAACTTAAAAATAGCGGAAGTAACGTTTCTATTTTATTTAACCGATTTAATAAAAATATTCACTTTTGGTTTAAAAAATAAAGCTGGCAAGTAAGAAAACGAGAAATTGCTGACCTACGTATAAGCCTTATAGGGCTTCTAAGTCTTGGTCATTATCCTTGATTAAGATTTTAAATAACTTAACATAGAGGAAGTAACTTTACTTTTTTTTAACCGATTTAATAATTCACATTTGGTTTGAAAAATCTTAACTGGCAAGTACATTAACGAATAGTTGGTGGCATGCTTACAAGCCTAATTCTACTTACAAGACTAATTCAGTACAATGAGTGGTTTCAGAACTATTTTTTGTTTTGTTTTTCAGACTAGGGTATACGTAACTTAACAAAGTTTAATTTGGCCTAACAAAGTTGACCGTAACCTTAAAAGTTGACATTGGCATAAAAAAGTTGACCATAGCCTAATGATGTTGACCGAGACCTAACAAAGTTTACCGTGATCTAACAAAGTTGACCTTGATATAACGAATTTGACATTGACTTAACAAAGTTGACCGTGACCTTAAACTGCATGAAACACCCGCCCTCGACCTTCCTGTGTATTGTTCAATATGCTGTAACCTTGACCTCTCAGCCCTCGAAACAGCGGTCAGTTAATGACCCGATCCACCAATCAACAGCCTCAGCAGACGATTACTTCAGCACGTCTTATTACCCTCATCTGATGGATTACAACAACACTTGGCGCCAGTTCAAACAAACCAAACGACTTGACCAGCACTTTTACAAACACAGAACATACACAAATATAACCGGAAAACCAAAACAACATTTTTTCTTTCAATCAGATAGTCGGTCAATGTATGCGGAGGTTTGAAGATGGCGGGATGGGTAGGGGATCAGTACAAACGACCTTTTGATTGGAGCTTTGAATTAGATGGGGTCAGATACAAAGATGGGGTCAAATATATATGGGGTCAGATACAAAGATGGGGTCAGATACATAGGTGGGGTCAGATACATAGATGGGGTCAGATACAAAGATGGGGTCAGATACATAGATGGGGTCAAAACATTAATGGAATCAATTCCGATGCATGTAAATATTGTTTTGAGTCTACATTCAAGCATGTGTTTAATTAGCTATTCTGTAATCACAAGAGCAGCGATTATTCGTACTCGGATGTACGGCTGCGTTAATCGTAATCGTGTCAAATGATTACGTTTATTGTCTAGTATCGTCTGCTGTAAATGCTCAGAAAAAACAGTGGTATCGACTTCTTTTATTTGCCTCGATTATCTCGGTATCGAACCCTGTGCTGAGGTCGAATCGGGAGGAATCGAATCCAGTGTTTGCTGCTGTCTGTGACGTCCGCACGGGTCCTGACCAAAACAATATCGTCTGGATCCACTTGGTGGGGCAGGGCATTCCAGACTGGCGAGGTCAAGGTCGTGGTGCTAGAGTGCACCAGACAGGCGGTAAACATTTCCCGGAATCTGGCATGTGATAATTGATGTCACGAGTAAAGTCTATACCTACACATACATACATACAGTATATAATAAATAAAAAAATAAATAAATATATATATATATATATATATATATATATATATATATATATATATATATATATATATATATATATATATATATATATATATATATATATATATATATATATATATATATATATATATATATATATGCCCATACATTGCTTATACATAGGATATAGTGGTGCGTATTTCTCTATTCTATCATTTAATGTTAATTTATTTTCACCCTTCTTTTAATAGCTTGACTTCAGGCTTATAAATGTGTATTTGCCTTGCTTGAATATATATATATATATATATATATATATATATATATATATATATATATATATATATATATATATATATATATATATATATATATATATATATATATATATGAACAGTGTAAAAGAAAGTTTTCATAAAATGTCAAGCAAAGTCTCGTATTGCTGTTGACAATGATACCTGAAACTGATATTATTTCACTTTAACTTGACAGAAAGGTGTTAGAAATATAAAGATTATTTATTAGAGAAACAAAATTCCTGACGTCTAATAGGGTTAAAGCTAGATCAAGGTTTTGTATTGGTTTACATAAAGTTGGGAGACAGGGGGGTGGGGGTTGGGGATGGGGGGGTGGTCCAGCTGAAACCTATCACGTGTTATGTGTCAGACTGTTATTACTCTACATAAAGAAGATTTAAAATAAAGTGCACGGTTAAGACATTGAAAGGTGAATAGCGATTGGTTGGATGGGGACAGGAGGGGAATGTTAGGAAGGGTTGTGGTGGACAGGCAGGTAGTGGCAGGTAGGTAGTGGGAGGTAGTTAGTGGCGGGCAGGGAGGTAGTGGCAGGCAGGGAGGTAGTGGCAGGGACGTAGTGGCAGGTAGGTAGTGGCAGGTAGGTAGTAGCAGGTAGGTAGTGGCAGACAGGGAGTTATTAGCAGGCAGGGAGGTAGTTACAGACAGCTAGGTAGTGGCAGGCAGGGAGTTAGTGGCAGGCAGGGAGGTAGTGGCAGGCAGGGACTTAGTGACAGACAGCTAATTAGTGGCAGGCATATCGTGACAGGCAGTGGGGCAGTGGCAGAAAGACAGCATAGATGAGTTGAGAGCTTGGCACGCGCTCATTAATTATGCAGAGTGTTGTGTCTGGTCTGGTCGAGTGTTTGAGTGGGTTGTCGCCCCCCTCTCCCCACCCCTCCATCATCACTGGCTGTTGCATCTACCATCCCCATCGATAGCTCTACCATTGTTACTTCCTGATGGTCTATAGCCTCAACCATCTCCATCTCTACAACCGCTACCCCATGATGGTATGTAGGCTGCTCGATCTCCATCTATACCTCTACAACTGTTACCCCATGATGGTATGTAGGCTGTTCGATCTCCATCTCTATCTCTACAACTGCTACCCCATGATGGTATGTAGGCTGTTCCATCTCCATCTATAGCTCTACAACTGTTACCCCATGATGGTATGTAGGCTGTTCGATCTCCATCTATACCTCTACCAGCTACCCCATCATGGTTTCTAGCATGTACCATCTCCATCTCTATCTCTACAACTGTTACCCCATGATGGTATGTTGCCTATATCATCTCCATCTATAGCTCTACCAACTGTGGCATGTACCATCACCATCTATAACTCTACACTTGCTACCTTATGCTGATGTCTTGACCCCCCCCCCCTCTCCCCACTCTCTGCTATTCCCCTCACCCCATAGGCTAGTAGCCAGGATCTTAACCCCACTTAAAATAACGGCTACTCTACTTAAAATTTCTAAAACTATCCATATTTAATTGATGCATTTTATTGTCGTTTTGTTAACCTACATTAAGAAATCAATTACTGTCTCTGAATATTTATCATTTCTAAAAACCTACTGTGTGTTTTTAAAAACATTTTTTTTTTCATGGCGAAAATTGCATTAGAAATGCGAGACATACAACGGCCTCTACATTTCACGTATCAAATATCCCATGATAATAATAACAACAGACATCTGAAACAAATCAGGTCGGTTGACTGTACTAGCGGGTTGATTAAACTGTTGGTCGATGGCATGAGTGTTTTGTAAACGACTTACTTATCACGTGACTCATCAAAGTCCGGAACTAGCGTGTGATGGACTTTTGACCGGTTTTCTTTGTTTATCAAATGTGCACTTAATTACGATTATAAACATATTATCGGTCAATTATCAGGGGGTCGGCGTGGTCGAGTCGGGATAAGCTCATGGTTGCTAAACCGAAAAAGTCTCGAGTTCGAACCCTCGGGCAGATGAGGCTCGTTAGCTGGGGACAGAAGTTGTCTCTCCTAGAAGACTAGGAGAGACAACTCCAAAATCAAAACAACTGCTGCCTTGTAGTTCTTGGTTGGACAAAGGCTATGGAAGCAAATTCAAAAAGAAAAGCAGGCTGAAAACGGAGTCAATGGCCTCAATGTCGCATCACCAGTTGACACGTAATCCTTAATTGTGATGGAGGCGTGGTCGAGTCGGCAAAAGGTCATGGTTGATAAATTCGAAAAACTCGAGTTCAAACCCTCTGGTAGATAAGGCCCTTCCAACACTAAAAATTAAGAACGAAGAAGAAGAGAAAGGTCAGCTATCGGGAAAATAGCCTTTGTGTATGTGACTATCCGGAGATTATTGTCGCATTGGTGCAGACGTCTATTCGAACAGTTGTTGCTTTCAAGCATACGTCCTTCCAGAAAACTCCCAATTATCCTATTAATTTCGATTTTAAATATATTGTCGGTCAATAGTCCTTTCGAGAAAACAGCGTTTGTGTATGCAACTATCCGGAATTTGTCTATTCGGACGGTTGTCCCCTTCGGAAATATGTTCTTCCAGGCCAACGTCCATTCGGTCGATTAAAGTGAAGTCCCCTTTCAAACCTGACGGTCTTTTGGGCAAGTGAAGTAGAATTCACCTGTTTCTGTGACCTCGGCATATGAAGAGATAGTGTGATCAGCACTATGCCAAGGCCTTTACTTTCCCTAACTTGAGTTAGGTACCCATCAGAGTTGGGTGGACTCAGGGACGATCTACTGACTTGAACCCGGATTCGAACTCGAGACTTACGGGTTAGCTGTCCAGCTCTCTACCGCTAGACCACTCCGTCCCATATTTTCGGCGATTGCCCTATTAATTTCGATTATAAATATATTATAGATAAATAGTCCTTTCAAGAAAAAAACGGCCTTTGTGTGTGTAGCTATCTGTAAATTTCCGCATTGTGGAAATTGTCTATTTGTCGCCTACAGAAAAATGTCCCAGGCACAGATCCATTCGGTGGGTGGATGAGCTTATGCGGTGAGTTGGGGCGGGCGGGCGGGCGGGGGAGGGGGTGAATCCTGAAGAGATACCTGAAAGAAACTCTGGTTCAGAGATGTGTCTTCCGCGCATTTTTCGAAGACCACTAATCAGCACACCATTTTTGTCCTGAATATCAGCCGCAACAAATTCAGCTCATAAGAACATTTTTACAATTCTTTTTTTCTTCATCTAAATTCAAATTACAACTTGGTTTATATTACAGGTTCAGATATCATTTGACTCAGGAATACTCGATAAATATATATATTTTTTTAAATTGGTTGGTGAATTAAGATTGTCTTCGTTCTGGATTAGATATTGAAAATGCTTGGTGTTAATTTTCGGCCTCAGCTATGGTTCTATCAAGAAGATTTTAGTCTTTGGGTAGAGTTGGTGTTAATGTTCAAATATGGGCTAAGGTTAGTTTTTGTGCCATGGTTATTTTTGGGGTAAAGTTAGTGTAAGTGCTACGGTTAATGTGTTATGGCTATGGTTACTGTTTGTTTGGACTAAGGTTAAATTTAGGGCAAGAATCAGCGTTACTGTTAGGGCAAAGGTTAGCGTTGGGACCAGAATTAGTGTTAGGGCTATGGTAAGAGTTACGGCTGAGGTTAGTGTTAGGGCTAACTTGAATATTGCAGCAAAGGTTAGTATTAATGCGAGTTTTAGGGTTGGGGACAGAATTAGTGTTAGGGCGAGTGTTAGGGAAAGAATAAGGGTTCAGAGTTTCTTCCAGGCATCTCTTCGAGGGGGCTCTTCCCCCCCCCTCCCACGAAGAAAGTCTACCCCCCCCCCCCCCCCCGAAAATTTCAAGTGCCCCCCCCCCCCCCCGGAGGGAGAAAAAAGTCTGGAAGAAACACTGTTAGTGTTAGGGCGAGGTTTAGGGTTGGGGACTGAATTAGTGTTAGGTCGAAGGTTAGGGTTAGGGCGAGGGTAAGGGTTAGTGTTAGGGCTAGGTTTAGGGTTAGGACTAGGGTTAGGATAAGTGTTACGGTTAGGGTTAGGATTAGGGTTAGGGTTTATGAACCAACATTTTGATTGGACCACGTGTAGTGAAACCAGCTCAGCACAACGTCGATTCGCCTCTACCATGACGTCATGCTTCTGTACCACGTGACATCATTCTCCAGCACCGATTGACTCTCTGACAGCCCCATTTCCCACTAATGTCGCCTAACCCAAACTCGACCTAAGCAGTTAATGACGGTAACCAAACGGAAAGTGAACTCTCCTAACCAAATAACCCTGACACTTGGGTCGACAAGGTTACGGGGCAAGGTCACGGGCAGGTCACCAGGTCAACTACTTCCGTCACTTGGTGATCTCTGTCAGACAAAATTTTGATCACGTGATCTCCTGCACTTATTTGACCCGCTCCAACCACTCCCTCAAACACTTTCATAAATGGGTCGGTATACGTATTTCTAGATGCGTTGGTCCCAGCATTCCTAGATGGGTTGGTCACTGCATTCCTAGATGGGTTGGTGTAAGCATTCCTAGATGGGTCGGTCTCCGCATTCCTAGATGGGTAGGTCTACGCATTCCTAGATTGGTCGGTCTCCTTATACCTAGATGGGTTGGTCTCCGCATTCCTAGATGGGTTGGTCTCCGCTTTCCTAGATGGGTCTGTATACGCATTCCTAGATGGATTGGTCTACGCATTCTTAGATGGGTGGGTATACGTATTCCTAGATGGGTTGGTCTCCAAATTCCTAGATGGGTTGGTCTCCGCATTCCTAGATGGGTTGGTCTCCGCATTCCTAGATGGGTCGGTCTATGCATATATATATATATATATATATATATATATATATATATATATATATATATATATATATCACAAAGCCTAATCCCTATCACTTTACCAGCCCCCCCCCCCCTGCTCAACCTAACATCCGATCAACGCTTAAGCCAAACAACCAGTCTACTATAATCCAACCTACCAACTCACCTTCCCACAATCCACTTTCCACTTCTAAAAACACAAACGCACCTTTTTCCCCTTCCCGCCATTCAATTTCACAAAATGGCGTTCAGTGCAGGTCTACCCACCTTTCTTCACAGTTGTTATTATAAAACATAAATAAGCGTATTCCCGTTGACACTTCCTGTCATGCGCACAGGCGGCAGGAGGTCTGTTATCCGACATAATCTTCCCATCAAGCCGGAGGTTTGTACATCTAGGCGCCTGATAGCAATAATCCGCTCCATATATTTTTTGCTCACCAATATTTATAAATCATCATTTTACCCTCGATTTTCTAAAAAAAATAAACACGAGACTGGCTTGATGGCAGCGAGATTTCGAGACGAGATCAGCCCTCTAAATCTGATCAGAGTCAAATATAATTTGACTTGATAGTCGCCCTTTGAGATAAGGGGAGTAATCACGTTCAGTTAGATATAAATGGAAGACTGACTTCCAAATTTATTATAGTTTATACATGTATGATATTTTTAAAAATATAAGCAAAACTCTGTTAAGAGTAATAAATTAATAAATGTCGTTAACGTTTAAAAAATATTTTCTCAACTTTCTGGAACTGAGTCTTTGAACACGAGTGGGTGGACAAAATAGAAGAAATCTGTGTACCCTCAGTTTATCTTACACGGAGGGGGGGGGGGTGAGAGTGATGGAATATGGATTATGGGACACGGGTGGAAGTTGGGGTAAGGGTCAATGAAGTACAAAGTACGTGTTTCGTTGAAGTAGATGAGTCACCGCAATACCGGGCATGCTTTAAAGAAAATCCGAGACGATGGGTGAAGTAGAGACACGGGTCATAATTTGAGACATGGGTCATAGTACGGGACACTGGTCATAATACGGGACACGGGTCATTGTAAAAGACACGGGTCATAACACAAGACACGGCCATAGTACGAGAGACTTGTCATAGTACAGGGTCATAGTATGAGACACGGGTCATAATACGAGACATGGGTCATAATACTAGACACGGGTCATAATACGAGACACGGGTCTTAGTAGGAGACACGGGTCATAGTAGGAGACACGGGTCATAATACGAGACACGGGTCTTAATAGGAGACACGGGTCATAGTAGGAGACACGGGTCATAGTAGGAGACACGGGTCATAATACATGACACGAGTCATAGTACGAGACACGGGTCAAAAAACTTCTTTGACTCGTGTCAAACTCAGTAGATACAAGAGTTTATTTATTGAATTACATGGATTGAGTGGGGGGGGGGGGGGGGGGTAAATGCTGGTTCGTTCCGTGGGTCAATAACATTACCAGGGATTAACATTTTCTGGTCATAAAAATATTACTATTTAAATTTTACTGACATTCTAAATTTTCCTGAAATTTAATTTTTCAATGAAATTTAAAATTTTCCTAAAATTTAAATTTTTGCTGACATTTAAAATTTACCTGACGTCTTAAATTTTCCTGACATCTAAAATGTTGCTGACATTTAAAATTTCACTAAAATGTAATTTTTTCCCCAAAATTTAAATTTCCCTAAAATTTAAATTTTCGCTGACATTTAAATTACCTGACGTCTAAAATTTTCCTGACATCTAAAATTTTCGCTGACATTTAAAATTTCCCTGACTTTCTCAGCCCCCAATTTAAACACTGCACGGCCATCACGCAAACCGTTGCTGTAATTAAGAAATTAATTATTCATTAGGTGCATCATCACAGAAAATCTCCACCAACCCAACACGCTAGAAGATAAGGCTAAAAAACAACTAAGTTAACCAGGCTAATTCGTTAATAACTAAACATAATCGTGAGGTAACGTCGATGTCCTATCTTAATCAAGTTAAATACAATCGTGCTGACCGCACTATCCCTTCATATGCCGAGGTCAAAGAAACAGATGAACTACATCAGACGTAAGGACCGTCTGGTTGGAAAGGGTAGATATAAAACATTTAGCGTGCATTTTAATCATGTAGGATTGAAAGAATTATAATAACATACTTACATACATAGATATAAGCCAAAAAAAATTTTATGGGGGGGGGGAGGGTTGGGGGGGACAGAGAGTGGGGGCCTCCCAACACCATTTAGGGCTGGCCCAGAAAAAAAAAACTAGCTGTTTACTAAGAAGACGCTCGGTTCTCCATTTTAAAGAATAACTGAATAACTACACAATTAAACAAAGATTTTTACCATCCAAAATGTGTAGAGGATGACACCAAGACAAAAATGCACAAAACATATATTTTGCTGATTAACGTTAACAACTGATAAGTTGGGAAAAAAAAGTCACAGGAAAAAAGTCACAAATGTGTATTGGCGTGGAAATGGTTAAAACGTTTATTTATTAAGTATTTAGAAAACACTTATCAACGTGTAATTTAATAAATTAATGTAAACATTATATATATATATATATATATTATATTATATTTTATATATATATATATATATATATATATATATATATATATATATATATATATATATATATATATATATATATATATATATATATATATATATATATATATATATGTATATGTATATGTATATATATATATATATATACATATACATATATTATATATATATACATATATATATATATAATATATGTAGTCTATATATATTTATTTTTATAAATATATATATAGTAGCTGCACGCACCTGAAATGTACCAATATACGTAATTTGTACATTTATAAACCAATTACAAATATTTAGTCTGAGGAATGAAAGTGTTAATTCAGCTATATGATATTTTAAAATAATGAAAAAGATTTCACTAGAATGTTCTAACTTATTTAGTTTGTTTCCATTGTGTTATTTTTTTTAAATATTATTAACATTGAATTAGCGTGAAATGATAAAAAAGACGAAGTTAAAAAGATTTGCTGTTCCCCCCCTCCCCCCCCCCCCCCCCCCCCCCCCCCCCCAACTCAGGTAACAATAGTCCAACGACATTTCTTGTCCACATTTACCACGCTCTTCTACACAACAAAACACAGTATCACGACAAAAAGCCGACACAGTACAAAGGCCGACATTGACGCAAAATGTCAACAATTTACAATGTAGACGGACAAGGCCGATTGCGGAAAGCATTAAGACAAGAATCATGTAACCCAATTATGTTTTTACATTTCATTTTATAACTAATATTCCTACCGGGTATTGATATACTTATATAACAAAAGTTGAGGCTGCTATATAAATTATCATATAGTATTTTTTATGTATTAAGAAGATGAGATGAAAGTCGGATTATTATTGTAAACCATAATGCCTTGAAAGCTTATAAATACCTTACTTTAAACAACACTGCCCACATTTTCAAAACGCTCACTACTTTCTTTCTGCGATTCTTTTTCTCGGCAAATTTTTATTTCTGTGACTTTTTTCCTGTGACATTTTTCCACTCACCCATATAAACATGGACCTACTTATTTACAAACTCTTTCAATCATGATAATGCGACCCACGCATTTCTTTATATGTGTTTATGTAATAGCGCATTATTATATTTCTTTAAAAATCAGTGTATTTTCTTTAGTCTAACGTAGGCCAAAGCTTTATATTATAAACATTTTATATATTAATTTTTTGTTATTTACCTAAATTGCCTCTTATGTATAAAGTTGCCTACCAGGATAAAAACCTTGTATCATCTTTCTTTAAACGTTAGCCTGCATTAAAATGTTATTTCTCCTGCAATACTCGATGCTATCATCAGATGGAGGAGATTTCATCAACTTAAGGGAAAACACTCGATTATAATTTTTTTATCTAGTTTGCGACAAACGAAAAACAAAAACATAAACGTTTATTTAATCAAGCGTGAACGCAGAACAAGTTTGCAATAAGACATCTCATCGATAAAGGAAAATAACATATTTTCACCCCCCCCCCCCTCCCAAAAAAATAAAAATAAAAAAAAATTCCTACGTTTTGTCTCCCAGCTAACGCGTCGGCAATTCGAACAGTGATCACTTGCATCAACGCAACTGTCACGACCTCAGCGCATGGATGTTTGACCGATCAATGCGTCTAGACACCAGCGGCTCTAGCTCCAGATTGGATGCTCGCAAAGGTCAAACTGACCTTTACTTTCCTTTTTTTTTTTCTTTTTTTTTTCTCTCTTTCTTTTGAGAACTCCATCGCCGAGTTTATTAACAGCCCATTTTATATTATTTTTCGATTCTTTTTATTTTATTTCCTTGTTTAAAAAAAAAACACGAATTTAGTGACTCATGACCCGAGAAAGCTCATTACAAAACTGTACTGACTGAACCTGTTATGGTGTTAGATAGGATACACTCTGGGAATTCTGACTTTTTTTCCTACTTCTTCGCCTGTCTGTAAGAAATAATGAACACTGAGTAACATTAGGCTTACGCTTCGGGTAATTAAAGTATTTAATTAAAATTGGAATTAACTTTCCGATTATAATGGGTTTTTTTTGGCAATTTGATTTAGTAAAAATATACGTATCATAAAACATAAATTTGCGGAAAATGAAAGTATAGACATAGAGAAATTTGAAATTTATTGATGTCAAATTTTATAAATTTTGAAAAATCTAAAACCACAAAAGATTTTAAATTTTAGAAAATGGATAAATACCAAATATTATAGATTTTTAAAAAATCTATAATTACCAAAATATTATAAATTTTTAAAAATCTATAAATACCAAAATATTATAAATTTTAGAAAATCTATAAATACCAAAATATTATAAATTTTTAGAAAATCTATAAATACCAAAATAATATAACATTTTTTAAAAATTTGTAAATACCAAAATATTATAAATTTTTAAAAATCTATAAATACCTAAATATTATAAATTTAAAAAAAAAATCTATAAATACCAAAATCTTATAAATTTTAAAAAATCTATAAATACCTAAATATTATAAACTTTTTTAAAAATCTATAAATACCAAAATATTATAAATTTTAAAAAAAAATCTATAAATACCAAAATACTATATATGTTATTAAAAATCTATAAATATCAAAATATTATACATTCTGTGTAATCTAATTTTGCTGCCACCATGAATTCCGGACCTTAAGTTTGTTCCTGGATTATTTAGGCGAGGTCAATAAAAGCAAATGACAGATTCACACGTCGAGTCTAAAATTAAAATTTCTATCAAGATGCTAGTCTCTCTCATAAAACAACCCACCCTCCGACATTCTCCAATTCCCATTTATCTCCCTATGCGTAACACAATCCACCTCCGACGCTTTCTATTGTCCGTTAGTCTCCCCCCTGTGTACCACGATCCAACGTCGGACTCTTTGCATTGTCCGTTAGTCGCCCTATGCGTACCACGATCCACCGTCCGATTTTTTCGTCGTCATCTGTGATTTTCCCACGATCTCTTTTTCAAAAATCATTTTAAAAAAGGAGACTACCACATCATTTATACAGTTTATTACTTTTTTAACTCTACTTCTCCTGCATGTCACTTTATCTTACACCCATACACCCAAGTGCCGAGGGAGAAAAAAATGACGCAATGACAACAATTCGTCCCCCCCCCAGTGTTTCTTCCAGAATTTTGTTCTCGGGGAGGGGGGGGGGGCACACTTGAAATTTTTTGCGGGGGGTGGGGGGGGGACGGACTAAAATTACCGGTGGGGGCGGACAATGGTAAAAGTATATATTTTCTATTTTCTATATAAATTATATTTCGTTTGGGTGGGGGGGGGGGCGGTAGACGCGTTTCGGGTGATGCCTGGAAGAAACACTGCCACCACCCCCCCCCCCCACCCCCAAAAATTCTAGTGCACGGGTTCCCAACCCGAAGGGCTTTCTGGGGGGTCGCCAACTGGTATATTAAACCTTATTAATGAGAAACAAAACATAAATATTTAGAAGAATATCTAAAATTCGGCTTTACAAACATCACTGGAAATGGAATAGAGAAGAAGCAATGAGTACTGTACAAAGTTGTTCTCAGTCACGAATCTATGAAATCTTCAAAACTAGACAAGTCATTCTGAACACACTAAAAGAGATATGGAGTTCTTTCGTCGGCATGAAGCTAGTTGCAAACGTCAGAGACTTGATTGAACAGGAATTTTTCACCAAGGAAACACAGCATTAGTGCAAGCATCAAATGAAGTCGCGATAGAAAATGTCAAGCAAAAAAAAAAAAAAAAGAAAAAAAAAACACAGTAGGAGAAAATCTCATCAAACGCTGCATGTTGAAGATGGTGACGTTAATTCTTGGGGATTACAGTGCAATAAAATTGCAACAAATATCTCTGCCTAATAATATTATTCAGCGGCTTATAGCAGACATGTCCGTAAATGTTAAAGAACAAATATTTAATGAAATCAAGCGTTCACCATTGTTTGCTTTTCAATTTGATAAATCAACAGACGTGAGTTCGTATTCGCAGTTGCTGGTCTTTGTCTATATTCATTCCGATGATAGCATAGAAGAGTTGCTATTTTGTGAAGATAGCGTAGAGAAAATAAATACTTTTTTAATTTGATGACTAATTGGGTTAAAACGGCTGTGGGGGTTTGTACGGATGGTGCACTATCTATGTTTAGGTCAAAATCGGACTTTCAGAAAACAGAAAAGATATAGCTCCCTAACCACTGCATGATTCACCAGTATGCCCTCTCCATCAAGACTCCATTGCTAGTAAAAGTCGTACATTATATTAAATCTGGAACCTTCAAAAAACTGCACAAAGACATTAATATAGATCACGAGGTTCTGCTGTTCTACACTACAGTACGCTGGCTGTCAAGCGAATGGTTGTGAATCGTGTTTATGAATTGAAATTTGAAATCAAATTGTTCTTGGAAGTGCAAAGGAAACAAGACCTTTTGGTATACTTAAAACGAGAGATACATTCGAATATCAACATAAGCTTAACCTGAAGCTTCAGGGAAAATGAACGAATATTATCACTTTCTTGGAAATATTGTAAATTTAAGAAACTCTGCAGTGTGGTAGATGAATCTGATTATGAGATAATTAAAATTTTGAAAGAAGCGATTTCTGGGCATCTTGAATCATTGAAAACGAGCTGCGGCGCAATTTATCTGAGTAGAAAGAAGAAGAATCTGCATTGACGCATTACACATTCCCTTCTTCCCTTGATGTTGCCAGTATTCCCGATGAATTACAAGATGAATTATTTGATTTGCAGAATGATTCCGCGTAAGATGAAAAACTGCACACACAATTTTGGTGTAGTATTCACCATTCATACCCAAACGTATTTTGGAGAATAGATTTTCAACACTATTCTCCGATTAAAAACAAAATTAAGAAATACATTTAATGTTGATAATGACATAGGTTGGCGTTAACAATTACTTATTAACCGCGAAGGTTTAGTAAATAGCATGCAATTTTACTCATCGTATTGAAACAGTTATCAAGAGTAGTTCGTATTGAATGTCTTCTAGAAAATCTTATTTTAGGCCTTATTAATGTCCATACTAATTTCGGCTTTTAATTTTATGGGGGTCGCGGGTCACTTAATTTTTATAAAAGGGGGTCGCCACTCGAAAAAGGTTGGGAACCACTGTTCTAGTGTATTAATGTCCCACGCAATATCAGTTTTTTTCTAAGACGATATTAAACCCCGAAAAAATCATTAGAGAGCTTTAAAAATAGAACGTCTTGTGTCAAACTTTGAATACACACAATATCATGTGCCGTTTTTTTTTTATCATCTCCGCGGAATGGAGCCCGTGTGATGACGTCACTTCCCGATCTCTCGGACACGGAAATTCCCATTTAGCCGGAAATAAGAACAGGGGGGGGGGGGGAGGGGTGAAGTCGGAACAGACAAGGACGGGGGTAACAAGACGGTTTGGAGATGAGAAGGAGAAGGGACGGGGAGAAAGGGGAGGGGGGGGGGGGGAGGGAAGGGAACGGAGGTATATGATGTCAGGTGACATGATGTGAAAGGGCGTGACGGGTCATGTTGGACAAGTGTCAGGTGACAGTGGTGAACAGCAGTGTAATGACATTTGGGTGTGTGATGACTGTTGGGTGTGTGATGACATTTGGGTGTGTGATGACAGTTGGATGTGTGATGACAGTTGGATGTGTGATGACAGCTGGGTGTGATGACATTTCGGTGTGTGATGACAGATTGGTGTGTGATGACAGCTGGGTGTGTAATGACAGATTAGTGTGTAATGACAGATTGGTGTGTAATGACAGATTGGTGTGTAATGACAGCTGGGTATGTGATGACATTTGGGTGTGTGATGACAGTTGGGTGTGTAATGACAGTTGGGTGTGTAATGACAGTTGGGTGTGTGATGACAGTTGGGTGTGTAATGACAGTTGGGTATGTGATGACATTTGGGTGTGTAATGACAGCTGGGTGTGTGATGACAGTTGGATGTGTAATGACAGCTGGGTGTGTGATGACATTTGGGTGTGTAATGACAGCTGGGTGTGTGATGACAGTTGGGTGTGTAACGACAGTTGGGTATGTGATGACATTTGGGTGTGTGATGACAGTTGGGTGTGTAATGACAGTTGGGTGTGTAATGACAGTTGGGTGTGTGATGACAGTTGGATGTGTAATGACATTTGGGTGTGTAATGACAGCTGGGTGTGTGATGACTGCTGGGTGTGTAATGACAGCTGGGTGTGTGATGACATTTGGGTGTGTAATGACATTGCGGTGTGTGATGACAGCTGGGTGTGTGATGACATTTGGGTGTGTAATGACATTGCGGTGTGTGACGACAGTTGGGTGTGTAATGACAGCTGGGTGTATAATGACAGTTGGGTGTGTAATGACAGTTGGCTGTGTGTACAAATTAAAATAAACTACGTCTAGACGGTTTGGTAGACGGAATATTTTTATGTCTAGACACGGACACAAACTTTGTCTAGACTATTCAGTAGACGTAATATTGGTGTGTCTAGACTTAGACACGAACTAAGTCTAGACGGTTCGATAGACAGAATATTATTATGTCTAAGCTTGCGTTATGTCTAGACATTGACACATAAACTATCTAGACAATTTCCTAGACATGAACACAGAATATTGTGGATTGTTTAGAAAAGGAATTTATATCACGGAACTGAGACATTGAGAAATATGACAATACCGTTGTTGATAAAGGGGAATTGCGTTTGATCGTGAGTACTTGTAAGTGCTAACCACAAAATCCTGAGTTCGGACCGTGTAGTTGGTTCTTCGTTGGACAAAGGCTACGGAAGCAACTCCAGAAATCAGGCTGAAGCTTACGGGCTATACGGCACGAAACTTCAAGATACGCAATACTTAACTGAGTTGAAGGAAATCAATAAGGACGAAGAAGAAGAAAGTTAGTAGAAGACAGAAAATAAAAACATATCAATCTAACTCACAATATCATAAAAAAAGGGGGTTGGAGATCTTTTGTCAACTGTCATTCATGCAAAATAGAAAATGTTAACAGAAAATTTCAAAATGTTTAGTTCCCTTCTCTTTTAGATACCTTCAGTTTTCAGAGAAATTTTCGCAATCTTTTATTTGAAAGTCACGTGTTTCCCTGTCTCATATCTAGCAAGTCGGCTCTCAACAGATTTCTAAGATTTCTTAGAATATAATTTCAGTCTCAAATGACAATGCAATAATATCTCGTTTTCAACCTAAATAGATATTGAATTTTTTATTAAAATTTAATATAATTTTTTTTTAAATATTATTTTAAAACTTAATTTCCTCTCTAATGACAATGCAGTAATATTTCATTTTCAATTGAAATAAATATTAAATATTTCGTTAATTCATACACTGGCCTGGCTAGGGGAGGGCGGGTGGGGCGGCTGCCTAGGACTCTGACCCTTAAGGGGCGCCAAAAGGGGTAGACAGATTATTTGAAAAGAAGAAGCTCATTTTAAGCTGAAGTATTCATTATATACAGTTAAAGTTATGAAAATAAACGACTTCAAGGCTTTTCACATTGATTTAACTGTTTTCTACATATATTTTATGGCACCGAAATAGAAAATCTAATGGGATAGTCACTGGTAAGAAGCTCCACAAACCTTTCCAATTTATTTATTTTTTACTTTGGGGGACGGGGTGCTTTTTCAATGGGGGGGGGTCCTTTAAAATTAAAATATTTTTTTAAAAAAAAGGGAGAAAACCACATTGATTCGATCACTAGAAAACTGAGCCGTAGGAACATGAAATATTTACAAACAACGAAACGAAAGTTAACCCCCTTTCCCCCCATACCTTTTATAAAATAGAGATAGCACGGACTGTTATGAGAA
>NW_026733872.1:0-20000 GCF_028476545.2 Physella acuta | reverse complement strand
ATATATATATATATATATATATATATATACAAATATATATATATATATATATATATATATATATATATTTGTATTTATATATATATATATATATTTGTATATATATATACATATATATATATATATATCTATATATATCTATATATATATATATATATATATATACATATATATATATATATATATATATATATATATATATATATATATATATATATATATATATATATATACAAATATATATATATATACAAATATATATATATATATATATATATATATATATATATATATATATATATATATATATATATATATATATATATATGCACTTGTATGTGCTTGTAAATCGGACTAAGTGGTGCGTATTTCTCTTTTGAATCATTGAATATTAATTAGTTTTGACCCTTCTTTAAATAGTTTTACTTCAGGCTTATAAATGTGTATTAGCCTTGCTAGAATATTCCACCGAAGTAACTCTCGAGGAATGTGGTGGGGAGAGTTACACGAAAAAAAACATAAAAAACAAAAAAACAACCACACGATACAAAAGTCGGTGACATTCCATTGACACATATGTTTACCGCCGTCTAGGTTGGCCGTGATTGGTTTGACTTTCACAAGGGCAGACAATCCAGAATTAAAACTGTGTCAGACAGATTACAATGTCATTTGTACTAGGATTCATTAGAACCCCCTTGACCCACCGAGCGGACGTTTACGAAATAATATATATATATATATATATATATATATATATATATATATATATATATATATATATATATATATATATATATATATACACTAGATCAGACTAGACCAGACGATTGTTTTGTTACCGCTTGTTTTATTGTATGAAATTTAAAAGTTTTCTGAAATCAGATTTTTTTTTCAAATACATCTGCGTATATTTTACATGGATTAAGTTTCCATGCATTACCTTGGTTAATAATTTCAAAAGTGTGTTAACTCTCAAAAGAAAAAAAGAGACATTGATTGAATGTTATGGGGAGGGGGATGGGGTGGGATATCGGCCACCCTAGTTAGGAATTGTATCCATTTGATGGCATACATAGGGTTATTGAGAAAACAAATTCTACCACTTAATAAAGCATGTACGTCATTGGCCTACAATAGATGCGATATTATCGTTTCTCGGATTTTTTTAAATTTCTGTGCACTTGAAACATTATTACAACGCGTTTTTATCATGTAGGCCTACATGATAAATCCTTAATATGAAAAAATTGTCACGAAAATTTGATACTAAGAATCGTGAAAAAAAAGTTCTATCCGTACCTAGCTTCAGCCTTTAAAATACCTTTAACCCTAGCCGGAAACACAACGCAAACATGATCTTACACTTATCAAAAGACGTCTTTATACGCTTCAAGCTCAATGTATGATACATTTCCTTGTCTCGTTCTTTGTATAGATAAAGTAGAGTTCATTTGTTTCGCTCAACTCAACATACACCGTCAATCGTATGCCCATCTAAGCATTGTGATTCGAACTCAAGACTTTCAGGTGAAATCTCACTTGCGCTACTACTCGACCACTCCGCCCCATTAACAGTAGCAACTACATTATAAAAAATACTATACGTACACTTTCACCGATCCTACGTTGAGTCGTCTACATAATTTTTTTAAGCCGCAATTATTTATTCAAGTAGGCTTCGGAGCCACAGACCCCCCACTCCCCCCCCCCCCTCCCCCTCCGACTTGCAATAAACCTAGTTTCAGTTCACATGAAGCAACGCTCGTTTTATTCCAGTGTCTGTTTCTCCCTACTGTATAACTTTCAAAACGTTAACAACAAATTAGCATTAAAAAAAAAAAAAAAACCCAGACAGACAAGCGATTAAAATCCCAGACAGGCCAGTTATTAAAGTAATACTAGAGGAGAAGGTAACGCGGGGAAACAAATGTCATTCTCCCTAGAGAGTTATCTGTCTTTTCTATCTATACTTTTTTAATAAGAAAAAAATATGAAAAATATTATAATCATAAGCTTTTAAACGCACTGAGAATAAGAAAAGAAACTTGCTTACTTTCATAAAAGATTTAGTCGTCCATGAGACGTTTTATATATTTTAGCGACCAAAGGTTTTAAATAAAGAAGAAGTTTTTTATTTTGCATTTAAATGTTATTATTATAAAGTTTTTTTTTAAATTATTTTGTTTTTATTTTTCAATTTTTAAAAATTCGTTCTAAAGGAAGTTGACACCGCATAGACTACAACTAAAACTATTTGCGTAAAATCCCAATTAGTAGTTTGCATTCTCTAAAAAAAAAATCTCGACAGAAAATCACCCAGCTATAAAATAAAGATCACAGTCGCTGGTCAGCTGATCGCGAGTCTTGTTACCTCATCTTTTGTTACTGAAAGTAGTCATTGTTAGATTAAATTTTAATGACTAATCTAGCCTAATGAGATTTTCACACATTTTTATTAGATATTCTTGCATTGTCGACGGAGACGAATGTATCTGGGTCAAAATTAAGTCACAAGATTTGCTAGATTCCCCAAACAAACAAACAAACAAACAAACAAACAAACAAACAAAAACAACATCTGTGTTATACTTACGGCAAGGTTCGATAACTTGTGTTCAGTAAATCGATACATTTGTTAATTTGTTGGTTTAACTTTTTTTTTTAAATTGTTGCTAAGAAAGGGGAAAAGAAGAAACAATTTTCCTTGAAACGTTTTTTTTTTCTATTTAACGTATTAATAAATTTAAAGTTGCCGTTTCGACCTAACGATCCTTAGAGCAGGTGAAGTAGAGCTCATATGTTTCTTGACCTCGATGTGTTGTGATCAGCACTATACTCCACCAGCTTTCACATAACCTAACTTGAGATTTGTCAATGAGAGAATTCTGCAACATCAAACAACCTCTGCCTTGGAGTCTGTTTTCTAGTGGATCAAGGCTATGGAAGCAAATTCAGATAGAAAAGCAGACTGAAACAGGAGTAAAATAAAAAAAAGGCCGAAATTCGCATAATGTCATAATTAATTTGGTTGAAATCCCCTTGAATTTTACTACAAACAACGAAAAAAGACACCCTGACTCCATTATTCTGATCTAACCCTAACATTCTTCTTTTAGAGAAAATGAACCTTTTCTTGTCGCCCCCCCCCCCCCCCCAATCCCAGGTAGAGAACATTAATGTAATTAATTAAATTAATGTGTCTCCTCGTCTGCCCAAGTTGACACTAGCAGACGACGGTTCTTGAGACGGTTCATGACAGGACATGACGTCATCATGGCGACCGGCGGTCCACTTTCATTATGTAAATTCATGAATTGTGGGTAAGAATTGTGGGTAATTCTTCTACAGTCTGGACTATATTAAGACAATTTTCCAACGAATGTACCCCCTAGGTCTAACCGTAAATCTTACACAACCCAACCATAGCGCTCAAATATTGCCTAAGGGGTCATCCATAAGCGACGTCACGCTTTTTTTGACGATATTTACCTCGTCCCTCCCCTCCGTCACACATCGTCACAAAACGCCAGACCCCCCCCCCTAAAATGACGTCATACCTCAGCCCACAACACCCCTCAAAATTGCAGTTTTTTTTTTTTTTAAACATGGATATTTTTCCAAAATCTTGTCTGAACTCTGTCAAAATGGAGTATTTTAATCAATTCCTAATACAATTTATTAAAAACAGTTTTCTAAACGCGAAATGACGTCTAAAATTCGTTTTCTAACATTGCTTTTTTATAATGCAAAAGTGTGACATCGCACCATCTGAACCCCCCCCCTCCCCCTCATCACACACCGTCACAACATTACGGACCCCTTTCCCCCCTACAAGTGTGACGTCATTTATGGACGACCCCTAAACGCAAAGTATCGAAACTCAAAGAACAATCGAATAATATATGTTAGCTATAACGAGCTTTGTTTTATATACATGACTAAGCCCCCGAAATTAACTCTTTTATTTTTCTCTGTTAATTAATTAAATATAACGAATATGGGACTTAAAAAAAACAAACAAAAAAACAACCTCTCTTGAACTTTGACCTCCTTCAAAATCACTGTCTCCTAGTTATTGTGAAATTTAAAAAAAACTGTTGTCACCTCCTTCAAGTCTGGGTCAACCTGACCTCCTGAGCGACTGCCGAGTGTCCGAAAATTTCCTTCTTTCGCTGGTGTCCTTTCATGGGAAGGCTAAATTGGTTTATAGCTACGGGGTTTCCCCTTGGCTATTTTTATGCGTCAGTCAGCCGTCTGGGTCGTCTAGCGAGAGTCCTAATGAGAATAAGCTGTCTGTCTGTGTGTTTGTGTGTGTGTGTGTCCGTTCGTCAGTCCGTCTGTCTGTCTGTCTGTTTTTGTGTCTGTCTGTGTGTCTGTGTGTCTGTGTGTGTGTCTGTGTGTGTGTGCCTGTGTGCCTTTGTGTCTGTGTGTGTTTGTGTGTCTGTCTGTGTGTGTGTGTCTGTGTGTGTGTGTGTGTGTGTCTGTCTGTCTGTCTGTCTGTCTGTCTGTCTGTCTGTCTGTCTGTCTGTCTGTCTGTCTGTCTGTCTATCTGTCTGTCTGTCTGTCTGTCTGTCTGTCTGTCTGTCTGTCTGCCTTTCTGCCTGTCTGTTAAGAAATGACTTAGCTAAACAAAAAACGTTAAATATTACTTTCCATTAGAGATCGCTTCAAAACAACAGAAACTAACTTTAAAATATTTGAGAACACAAACTATTAAATGTTATTTGCTTCGATGTTGGCAAAAAAATTTTTTTTTTCTAATTTCCATTTCACGTTTTCTTTTATTCTATAACGAAATATGAAAAAACAGGTCAAAACATCCATTCGGGGTTATTTATTCCTTAATATCTCATGATATATAGGTTTATTTTTCACAGTCTAGTCCTTCTCTTCTTGAAGATTATTTCAATAATTAAAATAAGCACGCAATAAATCATCACTGAATTATTACTCTGATGAAAAAAAAACCAACACAAAAAAAAAAAAAAACAACATTTGGCGCACAGCTGTTATGGTTTAGAGGTTCCCTCCCCTTGTCTATTCCCCATCCATTTGAAAGTGCTATTGAAGATGCGGCCCGGGCTTTTGAAATGCTGGGGAATGAGCGCGAGCAAAATAGCCGAGTCTAGACGCATTGATTTTTTCATACTCTCCAACCAAATCCTCCAGTCTATTTATAGACCTGACATATAGGGTCCTTTAACGGCCCCTACTTTTGGTATAGGTTCCCGAATTCCAAAACATACCTTATCACTACTTTAAAAAATATTAACTATTTACATTCAGGAACTATTTTTTTAAAAGAGGAAGTTAACTACACAATGCGGTCTGTATTATCACGCTTTTTTTTCATTAAAAGAAAATAACCATTGGCTATTTGAAAAATTAATGAAAATCTAAAAATAGATTTGTCTGTGCATAATGGAAACTGTTTGCAATTTATTTCAACACCCCACCCCCCACCCCCCCCCCCCCCACCCCCCGTGAGGGGCGAGATGATTCAAATCTGTGACGAAGGTGTTTAAATGCGACTCGAGACTGTACCATTATATGGCACAAGTTAGTCTCTAGTGACTGTTTGTATGTATGTCTGTCTGTCTGTCCGAGGCGAGTGATCGGACGTTCATGATATATCCAGTGTCTTGTACAATCGGCATTTGTTGGTTATTTCTTGCTCCCCCCCCCCCCCCCCAACGCAATCTCCCCGCGCAAAAAAACTGTTGTAGGCCAATAACCCTTGACGATTACACGAAGAGCCTAAACAACATTTTAGTATTAAACTAACGTTAATCACAAGGTAATTTTAGGATAAAGGGGTTAAGGTTAAGTTAAGATTAAGGTTAAGGTTACGGTAACGGTTACGGTTACGGTTAAGGTTAAGGTTAAGGTTAAGGTTAAGGTTAAGGTTAGGGTCGGGGTTGGGGTTGGGGTTGAGGTTGAGGTTGAGGTTGAGGTTGAGGTTGAGGTTGAGGTTAAGGTTAAGGTTAGGGTCGGGGTTGGGGTTGGGGTTGGGGATAGGGTAGGGTAGGGTAGGGTAGAGTAGGGTAGGGGTAGGGTAGGGTAGGGTTAGGGTAATGGTTAGACCTAGAGCTAAAGTAAGTGTAAGGGTTATGTAAGGGTTAGGGTTGAAGTAAGGGTTAGAATCAATTGCTCCCTTACAAAAGTACGAGAATGGTGAGTTAAATGTCGACCAAATGGCACAAGGGATTTGATATGACAACTACCCGGTACATTCAAATTTATTCAAATTTATTCAAATTTATTCAAATTTATTCAAACAACGGTTACAATTGTAGGCACAAAGGCCTTTTTTCACATTGGCCGTTTAAACAAATAAAGCAATTCAATAACACATAGCAGTAACACATAGCACTGAAAATGTGGAATAAAGAAACAATGGTACATAGCTATCATACATAATGAGATAAAAAAGAGAATATAATAGATGAATGAGAAATGTTACAATGAGTCAGTTAGGTCATTAAATAATTTTAGTTTTAATTTAGATTTGAATATATTTTCAGATCTAGATAGCTTTATTTTATTAGGAAGATTGTTCCACAAATTAGAACCAGAGTAGGCGAAGCTATGTTTTTGGAAAAAGGTTGAATAAGGGAATGGTAAATTGAGACGACGATTTAATTTTATGTTAAAAGAAAATAGATCTGATAAGTAAGAGGACGCTGTTTCGTGGAATATTTTATATAAGAAAATTGATTTAGTATATATTATCTTTTTATTTAATGGAAGTATTTTAGTTGTAAGAAAAGAATCCATACTACTAGACAAGCCAGTAACCAGTTTTATAGCCCTTTTTTGTAAAGAAAGAAGAGGACGCTGCTTAGATATAAAGCTGCCGCTCCACACTACAGAAGCATAATCCAACCTGGATTGAATAAAAGCCTCATAAAAAACCAGCCTGCTCCTATAGTTGAGAAAGTTCTTTATCCTTGCTAACTGAAAGGTTGTCTTTAATAAGGACATTCTTAGAAAATGAATATGGTCAGACCAAGTGAGGTTGTGATCTATAAACAATCCTAGGCATTTGTAACAGTCTACCTGTTCAATGTTTGAATTGTCTATAGTAATGTTTAATGCGGTGGATGGAAGACGAAGGCGTTTCTGATGAGTTGTAATAAACATTGACTTGGTTTTATCGGGGTGAAGTTTCATTTTGTTAAATTTTGTCCAAGTTGCAAGCTGATTGGCACATGTTTGAAGTTTGTAACTGAGTGACTCAGCACTGTCTGCAAAGACATGCAAAGAAGTATCATCAGCGAACATCTCGCACTGACCAGCGTCAATATGTAATGGAAGATCATTAATGTATAAAGAAAAAAGTAAAGGACCTAAGATTGAGCCCTGTGGAACCCCTATATTAACATATTTCTGTGAAGAGATGGTATTAAGGTGAAACACGCGTTGAGATCGGTTAGATAAAAAGGAGTGAAGTAACCTAACTGTAAAGTCGTGGAATTTGTATGGAATTAGTTTTTTAAGAAGTATGGTGTGATCAATAGAATCAAAGGCTTTTCTGAAATCGACAAACAGCGAGCCACAGAGTAGGTTTTTGTTAATATTTATAAGCCAGTTTTCATTCATCTTAATCAGAGCAGTGTGACAAGAATGAAACTTTCTAAACCCAGACTGATTACTATGGAAAAGCTTGAACTTTTCTAGGTAATATGAAATGCATTTGTTTATATGTATTTCTAGTGGCTTGGAGAGGGAAGAAAGTATAGAAATTGGCCTGTAGTTATTAGCATCTTGGATGTTACCTTTTTTGTGTAGTGGTATAACCTTAGCATGCTTAAAATGTGTCGGGTAATAATGCTTGGCAATACAGAGGTTATAGACATAGGTTAAAACTTCGGAAATTATTGGAGCTGAAATCTTCAATACATTATTAGAAATATCATCAAACGAAGTTGTTGAAGACGGTTTAAGAGATCTTAGGCTAACATAAACTTCATGAACAGTGAGAAGCGGAATGATCAGCTCTGTCCTACCACGGTGAGCAGAATTACAAAAATTTTTAAGCTCCTCACTGATTGTGTAATCAGCATCTGTGTTGAGCGCTACAGATGATATAAAATGATTGTTAAAGTCATCAGCAGATATCTGGCAATGTCCAGCTGTATTACATGTGCGTTTTTTTCTAATTATTTGATTTATAGCAGTCCAGATAGATTTGGAATTAGGTTTGCCTGACAGCAGCTTATTAAAATACTCTTTCTTCGACCTACGCACGAGCAGTTTGACATAATTTCGCTGCCTACAAAAGTCCTCAGAAGTTCCATAACGTTTAAGCCAGTCTCTTTTATTAATTGCAGATTCGATATTGTTGTTAAACCAAGAAGGTTTGTATGTAGTCTTAACTCTTTTAGAGATTTTAGGAATATGTTTATCATATATAGTATAGAAAATACGCAGCCATTCAGAAATGGCAAGATCGGGACAATTATAATTGTATACATTGCAGAAGGGGGCAGCCAATAAATCCGAAAGAAAAAGATTTTCATTAAATTTTCTAAAAGAGCGATAACTTATAGTTATGTGTTGCCGCGAAGGTACACATAATCTTTTTGTCGAAAAAGTACAGCAAACAGGGAAGTGATCACTAACACCACAAGAGGGAACACAGACCTCTATTAGGTTGCAGTCAGGTGATGCGTATATGTGGTCAATTATTGTACTAGATTTATCATTTACCCTGGTAGCCGTGTGCACAAATTGTTTAAGATTCAAAGAATCAATAATATCTTGCCAATATCCTTGAGGTTTTAATAAATTTATATTAAAATCTCCCAATATGATATATTCATTGTTAGTAGATAAAACGGTATCCATCATGGAGCAAAAACGATCATACCAATCCATGTTTTCACAGGGATTTCTATAAAGGAAGCAAATTAAAATTGCCGGATGGTGTTTGCTTTTTTCGAGTTCAATCCAAATACATTCTATATTGTCCGTTGACAGATCCATCCTGTACTTGAAACGAATTGAGGAGTGGACATAGACACAAAGGCCAGTTTCTTTGTGTAAGGATGGGTCTCGGCGTATTAGGTTATAATCAGAGACGGATATCTCAACATCATTTATAAAAGATTGTAATCGAGTTTCAGAGAAACCAAAGATATGGAAAGGAATGTTGGAATTGTTTAAAATTTTTAGAACTTCATGGTGTCTATTAAATATGTGGAAAATATTTAAATGGCCCAATTTTAGCCCACATTGTGAGGGCCAGGATGATGAAAATAGACAATGCATAAGGATAATAAAAAATCAATGAATAAGAGATGTTATAAACAAAAATCAATATAATGAACTAATTAAACAGAATCAATATAATTGTCTTACAATTACACGCTTTGTCATCCAATAAACAAACACTCGCTGCTCTTCACACTGCCTTCACTATAATTAAAATAGTACAGTGAGCTAAACTAGTAAATAGTAAGTGAAAAAAGTTAGGTTCCAGGAAGGCGCTTAAGCGACAACATTAGAGCTTGATGAAGCAACAAAGGGCTAAAGCCCAATAAGTGATGTAAGCCTGGGCTAGAGTTCAATTGATCTGAAGATATTGTTGGAAGCAAATCAACAGTCGAAACCAAATCAGACGTTGTACCTTTTACGTTTGAAAGTTGCACATGGTCTTTATCTGTTAAGCTGACGGCTCTTTGGGGATACTTAATATTTTTAGCAAGAATGCTGCTTCCAATTTTAGTCAAATGAATACTGTCTAACTTATTACTTCAGACCTTGATTCCTTCCCCCCCCCCCCCCTCCCCAACCTCCGCTTCCTAGGTTTTGAGTGAACTAGGTCAAGACAATGAACCCGGAAGCAATTGAGGGCCTGGAATAGACGCCGTTGCCATGCAGAGGTCGTGCGTTCGAAATCTGTGATACACGACATGTGTGGTCAAATCTTGAAGTTCCTAGCTTTATAAATATGTGGTGTGGGTAGGTGGGGGCAGATTTAGGGGTGAGGGTAGGTGTGGTAGGTGTGGGCTGAGGGTAGGTGTGGGGAGGTGTGGGGGTGAGGGTACGTGGGGGTGGGTGGGGGCAGGTTTAGGGGTGAGGGTAGGTGTGGTAGGTGTGGGCTGAGGGTGGGTGTGGGTGTGTGGGTAGGTGGGGCAGGTGTGGGCTGAGGGTGGGTGTGGGTGTGTGGGTAGGTGGGGCAGGTGTGGTAGGTGTGGGCTGAGGGTAGGTGTGGGGGTGAGGGTAGGTGTGGGTGTGTGGGTGGGTGTGTGGGTAGGTGGGGCAGGTGTGGTAGGTGTGGGCTGAGGGTAGGTGTGGGGGTGAGGGTAGGTGTGGGTGTGTGGGTGTGGGTAGGTGTTGGGGTGAGGGTAGGTATGGGGTGTGGGTAGGTGTGGTTAGGTATGCGGTAGAGTGTCGCTGGGGATGGTGATAGATTTTGAGAACCACAATGTCGTACCATTACGCCGAATAAATCAGCCTGTTAAATCTGTCGTGAACGTCTCTCTGCATACATTGGCCATTGTGAGTTGCTGTGATTTTCACACTAAATAAATCGGCATTTGATGACTGGCGTGACCGTCACGCTGAATATATTGGGCTGTTGTCAAAAAAAAAAAGTAATACTCAGCTGTGTAGAAATTATAACACTAGAAGTTTCTTTTTTTTTAAATGATTTTTTTTTTGTTTCGTTTAAAAAATAATTTGTTACAATTTTTTAAAGTTACCGGTGTACAATTCAACGCTAACCACAACGCACGCGCTGTTCATCCCTGTCTTCCAGCCGCGGTATTTTACCACTTCCTGCATGCCAGAAAAATATTTGCAAACCACGCCAAGTTATAAGTAACACGGTTGCCACGCTTGTCATCGAGGAGATATTTGTGTGTACCTAAGTTACCTCCCATGCTGGGGCCGATTCGATTATTTAAGGAATTTATGCTCTCCACCAAATTACGCACCAAATGGCTGCACATCCTTGCACAAACAAGCACTGACGTGATCTGCACTTGCATGATCCCATCCCCGAATACCTCGTCAAAAACTACCAACAATACACAAACATTCTTATTTGTTTGCCTAAATAAAGAAATGCATTATCTAGATTTTTAATTTTAATAAATAAAGAATAAATCGAACCTAAATAGTCAGTTATGGGACTGCGTGGTCTAGTAGTAGAGCACTAGACTACTAAATTGAAAGTCTAGAGTTTAAATCCGGGTTTATGTCAAATGAACATCCCTACTTAACTACGCTAAAAGAACTTAGTAACACTAGACGTATGAAGTCAACCTATAACCAGCAAACGTAATCAGCATGGAGTTATTTAAGTCAATTTATAACCAACAAACTTATTCACCATAGAGTTATTTAAGTCAATTTATAACTAGCGTACCTTGTCGCCCCTGAAGCACTTTATCACTACACGTGTACTTCACCACTACCGGCGTTTGAACTCCCTTTTTGCCTGCATCGTCTTCCCTGAATACATATTCAAAGTACGTAGCTTCATTGCAGAGGCGTAGCGACTCCTCATGGCGCCCGGGGACAAACTTTCAATTTTGCCCCCCCCCCAATATATTTGTTATGTGTATAATTCAAAACTGCAGCTAAAATGAGCTATTAATTTTTTTTTCAACCCATTTTGGCGCCCCTAGGGTTGGCACCAGGGGACATATGTACCCACCCGCCCCTCCCCTCTTCGCTACGCATCTGCTTCAATGAAGTACTCAGACACAACCAGAAGACTAAGTCACCCTAGTTGTACTTAATAACACATGTGGTATTTTGCCACATAAGTAATAAGACACCCCAAATGTGCTAATTCACCCGACTAAAATCATTTAACACCCCAGACGTACTAAATCACCTGACTAAAATCATTTAACACCATCAATGTACTAACTCCCCCCATAAGTACTTAGTAACCCACACGCACTTAAAAAAAAAAAGTATAAATAATTACTCCTCCAGAAGTACCAAGTCACCCTAAAGTACTAACTCACCCTAAAGTACTAACCCCCCGCCCACACCCTACCGACTCACTAACTTGACCCTAACGATCGGTGTATTCATGTGCACCTATTGTCCCACAGAGCCAAAACAAAACACAAACTTCTCTTCTCCTAGTGCCATCTGCCGACCTATCAGGGGCGCATAACTCTCGCAGACAAATAACTCAGGGGTGATCACTGTCGCGACGTGTTTCAACACATTAAATTCTAGATCTCAATCTACGTGCCGATGAGTGAAGGTTCGAGCCCACGCGGATGAGCTTGAGGGGGAGGGGGGGGGGGATTTAGAAAGAAAAAGCAAATGTGCCATAATTTCATGTAAGTTATAAATTTACATAGCGGGTTTAGTCTATGAGCCGGAGGTTTTGGCAATATTGACGCAATCGACACTGGTAGGTGAATAATTCTTTGACGGTGGAGCTACACTAAACAGCCAAGGGATGGGCATATGCTCAATTCATCTTCACATCTAGAAGGTGCACGTGTAATCAATTTTAATTACAAGGAATGTAGGAATGTGTACCGGGTGTGTATGTGCTTGCGTGCTAGAGTGCACGTGTATGTGTGCCAGTTTTTTTTTTTATATATGTGCGTGTGCTGGTTCAACGCTTAGTATATTATTCTGCAGAGAGTCAGATTCAGGGTTCAAATCCAAGTCAAGCCACGGTTTGTGTTTATATTGTTTTTTAGCTTTATAGTGTACTTTGCGTCAGTTAATGAATCTTTATTTCGAAAACGGTTAAGTTCTACTAATCTATTATCAAAAGTCAATTTCCATTTAGTCAATTTGAAAAAAATAAAATTCGACCTTTATCAAAAATCAAGTTCCATTCAACAAATAGAAAATTCACTAATGCAATTAAAATAAACCGGGAGTGGTCTCCCCTAAACTTTCTCGAATATTCTTATATAAAACAACAGGGGATGGGAACTCGGGCTATAGACATGATTTTTAATCCATTTTAACTACTTAAAGTTTTAAAAATAGAATAAAATCTCGTAGACAAAAGAATTGCACACCAAGTGAACGCCATATAAAAAAGTGCATAATAGTGCGCAATATTATTAGTACTTTAAAAATTTACATTAGTTTTTTGAGAAATCGGAAGTAGCGTAAATTAGTACTTCCGGTCAATGGAAATTACTCAACATTTAACAGAAGGTAGAGAATTAGATCTTTTACTTACATGTGAAATTTCATTTATCTATCTGAAATAGTACTCAAGTTATAGGCTTTTGAAAAATTCAAAGTAGAAAAAATACCACTTCCGGTTATCGGAAATCGCTCAAAAGTTGATACGAATCTACGATTTTGATAAAATACTTATATATGAAATTTCATCAACCTAGCTGTAACGGTACTCAAGTTATCGTGTTTACACACGGACAGACAGACAGACACACAGACATACGGACAGAATTGCAAAGCCCAGTTTTTCAGACTGGATTACGCATAAAACCTCTTAATTTTAATAAATCTGGATTGATAATTTTTGCCCGATTAAAATAAGTCCTCTATACTTCGGATGTGATGAAGGACTGAGGTGTAATACGGTGAACATTGTTAAAATTTCAAGTGATTTTTGTGCACGATTACAATACTTTCTCTATACTTCGTATATACGAGAAAGTAAAAAAAGTTCGATTACCCAATAGTGAAGACAATCATCCAATAGAAACGTCATACTCCATTTAATCCATTCATTCAATAGAAAATTCACTCACACAATTAACAAGGCAAGTTCTATTCATCCAATACAAACATCAAGACAAAGTCTAGTTCTTGATAACATCTCTACCGTAGCAAAAGAAATATCAGCATACGACGTCTCGATCTTTTGGTTTTATTTATACTGCTCTATGATGCGTTGTATATTAGAGGTTGATTTTCTTTTTCTTCTTTGTTCTTAATTGTATCGTTGAAAGGCATTTCCTCCAACACAATTCAGTATTTCGTGTCAGCTGGTTATGCGCCATATAGGAAGTTGACTCTGAATTCGTCTTGCTTTTCTTTCTGGATTTGCTTTCACAGCCTTTGTCCAATCTAGAACAAACTACAAGACATAAGTTGTTTGATTGAAAGAGGTTGATATTTTCCAACATTTGAAAATCGTCAAGTCATTGAAATAAATACCCTGTTAATATTCCACAGAGCTTGTGATACTGTTAGCTTTCAGTCTGGTTTCACATTTATTGGTGGAAAAAAAAGTCACAGGAAGTAAGTCACAGGAATAAAATCACAGGAAAAAAGTCAAAGGAAAAAAGTCACAGGAAAAAAGTCAAAGGAAAAAAGTCACAGGAATAAAGTCAAAGGAAAAAAAGTCAAAGGAAAAAAGTCACAGGAAAAAAGTCACAGGAAAAAAGTCACAGGAAAAAAGTCAAAGGAAAAAAGTCACAGGAAAAAAAGTCACAGGAAAAAAAGTCACAGAAAATAAAGTCACAGAAAATAAAGTCACAGAAAATAAAGTCACAGAAAATAAAGTCACAGAAAATAAAGTCACAGAAAATAAAGTCACATAAAATAAAGTCACATAAAATAAAGTCACAGGAAATAAAGTCACAGGAAATAAAGTCACAGAAAATAAAGTCACAGAAAATAAAGTCACAGAAAATAAAGTCACAGAAAATAAAGTCACAGGAAATAAAGTCACAGGAAAATAAAGTCACAGAAAATAAAGTCACAGAAAATAAAGTCACAGAAAATAAAGTTACAGGAAATAAAGTCACAGAAAATAAAGTCACAAGAAATAAAGTCACAGGAAATAAAGTCACAGGAAAATAAAGTCACAGGGATAAAGTCACAAATGTGTATGTGCATTGAATTTGTTGATACATATTCTTCCTGTGACGTTTTACCCACTGACTATTGAATTGGGTTTATGGTTAGCCAAAGATAGATCCAAGTATCAGGATAGGATACCAAACTATATCCATAGCGTATCAATAGCCAGGGATAGATCTAGCCATCAGGATAGGATACCAAACTATACCCATAACCGATCATGTGGATCAATCATTGAAATAGGAGTTAGCGAGAGGGCGAGTCATGTATCAGGTTAGGATATCAAACTTTATCTATATCAAGTGAGTTCAATCTCTAAGCTCAATCTCTAAGCTCAATATCTAAGCTCAATCTCTAAGCTCAATATCTAAGCTCAATCTCTAAGCTCAATCTCTAAGCTCAATCTCTAAGCTCACTGCTAACTAAGAGCATCAATCATAGGGGCGGAACAAAAGAACGGTACGGCAAACCACATTGAACGATGTACTGAGGTCACGTCAACCTAGACGCCTTGGCTCAAATCCGTTATAAACCGACATTTCAATGCGAACGTTTCTCCTGTCATTTATTTCAAGACTTGCCGGAAATTGCCGTATATTGCAGGAAATTGCAAGGGTGACTGGAGAGAGTATAAATCTAATCAATTACTATAATTTCAGCTATTAAATTTTCAGCATATTGAGCCAGGGAAACTAGCTTTGAATGCCTGTAGTGGGGTATTAAAAGGTGGCTTATTTATCCCGCGATGAATTGTGAATATGTGTGTGCGTATGTGTGTTTATCTATGTGGTTACTTGTATATTAGCCGTGTGCGTACGTGCAAGTGTCCGTGTGTGCGCGTGCATGTGTGTGTGTGTTTGTGTGTACGCGTATGTGTTTTCGGTAAAGGCGTGTGCATTCATGTAGCATTTCGTGCGTACGTGAATGTGTACGCGCGTATTTTATGTATATCAGTATATCCCCTTGCCAAAAATTGAAGTCATCCTTCACCTAAACCTGCACAACTTTGTTATCTAAACTCGCAGACGACTTCTCAAATGAATATCAAACTGTTTACACTCTTACTTCCAACATCTATTTTAAACCGATGATGAAACTTTATTCTCTAAACCCACGCTTTGTGGCCTCAAGCTTTCTCTGAGCCAACCGCCAACCGCCATCACGGAAGAAATCGCTTCGTATATTTGAAATACGATTTTTTATTAACTGTCACACAAATCATTAGCTTTTCGATAAATTATGCAAGTCTGTGAAATTTCCTTTTTTTTTCTTGCTTGTAAACACGTTCAAAGCTTCAGAAGAAGTTTTTAAAATTCTACTGGGAAAAGACTGAGACAAAAAAAACGTTTGGGGAATATATCGCTTTGCTCTGGCTCAAGATAAAAGATGTTCCTTTTAAAACGATTTTATCTCTGGTTTGTTTCGTAAATATTTCGGTTAAAATATGGAACTAAGTTTTGGGAAAAGATACATTTTTGTGTGGTAACAAGTTCAGGGTCGTGAAGGGATTATGGTTAATCCTGGATTATCTCATCAAAATAAAATTTAGTATGTCTAGTTCGTAAGCCCTTCAGCAGTTAATAAAATATTCTGAAAAAAAAAACACGCACGCCTTTAGGAAAACAAAGCTAACAGAATACAAAGTGATAAGTTACGACAGTAAAACCTAGACATACGCAAACAGAGAACACACTAAACCTCGGAAAGAGAGAAAAAATTCTGCTGAAAAATATGCGAACCACGCTAGATGAGAATGGATAGAGATTTCATAGTGAACAAGAAATATATTACAAACACATATCTTACAACAGATGCAGAAATTGATAATGGAAGATAGCGATGGAAGAATGACAAGGTTGTGAATGTGGTTTTATTATAACCTTAGCTCCAAAGGCAAACAACCACAGGCAAGCTAGGAAAAATGGTAAGATGAAGTAGAGACAGACCTACAGCAGCTTCAAGAATTCTTTCACTCCACAAGTCCACCGCTCCACCACTCCAGTTGCGACATTATTCCACCACTCCACACTATACCACTATACCACTATACCTCTCCACTAATTTATCTCTCCACCACTCCACGGAAAAAAACCATTCCACCTCTCCACTACTCTATTAATCCACTGCTCCATCACCCCATCACTCCACTTCACTACTCCAACGCTACATAATTCCATCACGCCACACATTAGCATTATACCACTATACCACTCCACCTCACCATTCTTACGGTCCAGCACACAAAAACCCTACAGTACCGAGCACGTTTGTGCTAAATCCAGTGCCATGTTTAAACCTGACAGTCAAAAGTTCTGATCAAATGACCATCTACCTCTTACCTCGGCCTATAAAACGACTGTGTTGTCAGCATATCACCAAGTCGCCTTTACTTCCAGGTACCACTTACAGCTGGGTAAACTCAGCTCCAAAGTACGAACTCATTAACTCCAAGATCCAAACTCCAGACTTTAGAGCTAGTCATCATACCCTCTACCACCCAACCACGTCATTACATCTATATTTAGATCTGATGAACCACCCCCCTCCCGTCCCAATGAATACAACCTCAGCGACCTTTGACCTGTACTCTTAGACCGCCCGCGCGGTTCCACTAATTACCGTCTAGACTTAATCACTAAGTAAATTCCTGACGGGATGACTAATTATATTCCCAGACGGGATGAAGGTGTGATTGGTTAATGATCACGCTGGTACTGACACCACCATACATACAAGTCGACGATTTCATTACCAGATAGCCAAAACATGGTTCTGGTTGTTTTTTTCCAGTGTCATGTGTGTGTGTGGGGGGGGGGTGAAGAAGGGGGGAGGGGACTTTACACGACCCAGACATCTAAGTCAACGTCACAATGGTGTCTCTCATGTCCACAACGACACGTTAATTCAACCCCGGGTTTAATCACTTTAGAGCCCCACCGTCACACAGGGGACACACCCATATGAAACAAATGTGGGAGGTGTGTGTGGGTGGCGGGGGGGGGGGGGTAATAGCCTGAGACTCACTGTATTAATTATCACCCAGAAAATACTTTGACAAATTCTGTCTGCGTGTCTGTGGAGTGTATCAGCCGCGTGGCCTGGCTCTCTGGGGAGGAATTTCTCTCCGTCACGTGGTTCCCGACTTTTCTTGCTGGGTCCGGTAGGTTTAGGTAGGTTTAGGGTCAATCTTTCCAGACTTTTCTTGCTGGGTCCGGTAGGTTTAGGGTCAATCCTTCGCGGTGGGTACACAATGCTTTTCAAAGAAAGTACTGACTAACCTCTAAAAAAATCTTGCCTTGTCATGGCATTCAACGAAACAAACAAATACTAACGACATGGAAGAAAAAAGAAAAAATATTTTCCTGGAACTAGATAATCACTGCTAACCCGAAAGTCTCGAGTTCGAATCCGGGTTCAAGTCTGTAAACGCCATGAGTCCATCCAGCTCTTATGAAAAGTAAAGGCGATGGGTATAGTGCTGACCACACTATCCCTTCATACGTCGAGCTCACATTAACAGGTGAGCCTACTTCACTTGCCCAAAAGACCTTCAGGTTTGAAAGGGAACTTTACTTACTAGATAAAAGACAGCTGGCTAAACTTAAGGATTCGTAAACTCTTTTTGACCCATGTACAGTATTCTGTCCCATGTTTTTTTTTTTTATGTTTCATTGTCTATCGTACCAATCGTCTTCAACATGATATTTTTTTTTCAAATTGCAATAACCATTGCTTATGCATAAACAAAATGTATCTGTGATGCCGGGTTTGGGAAAGTTATATATTAGTAATTTTCCGTCTTGTGCATGCCATATATATTTTTTCTTCGGAGATTGCCTCTTCTTATATATGCCTGGTACAGTGTGGAATCAAACACAAGTCTAATTCAAGATAATAAAAATATTGTTCTTTATTTACACATCAATGTAGTTACAACTAACACTCGACTTCTACTAACACTATCTAAATGCGACAAACAATTCTCCCTACACGCTCCCATGTCCAACTCTAACACTATGTACATTTTAACTCTCTACATCTTTCCTCTAGCGCTACCTATCTCTAACTGCTGACCCACGCTTATGTGGTCATCTGACCGTCTCACGTGACCGGTCAGCTCCTGTATTTCTATTGGTCACTTGACTACGCTATGCTCTGTTTCTGCTTTCTTCTACTTGACCTATATGACGTATAACTTGCGTCATCACAGTATCAATGTCTACAAATATGACGCATGTCTACATGCAGGGAAGATTGTGGCTGCTGAATCCAAAAGTCCTGAGTTCAAACCTCAAGCAGATAAAGCTCATTATCTGATGACAGCAATGCATCAAGGAGAGAAAACTCTAAAATCAAAACTATTTTTACCTTTTTTTTTCGGTGGACAATGGCTATGGAAGAAAATCCAGAAAGACAAGCAAGCTGTAGTCGGAATCAACTGGCCATATGGCATATATATTGATCCGTATACTTAATTAACTATGTTAGGTGAAATCCATTTCAATATTCCAGATAAAAACAGAGAACAAAACGAATCAATGTTTTAAAATTAATTAATTTGATCAACAAAATATGTTAACTTTATTTACTAAATATGTGATCAAAGTCCCCATAATCTATTACATTTAAACAATACCTTATCTCCGGAATCTACAAGATCCCTAAAATGTTTCACCAAGATAAAAAACAAACGTTTATCAATATTCCTACAATGCTATAAAGACACCCACAAAATCAAATGTCAAGGTTCATCCCACTTCTAGTTTAATATCCCCAACCTCTACTTCATCATACTTGATCTTGTCTTTTGTAGCTATTTATAAACAGAAAACACAAAAATTATCCTAAAGTACATCCTGTCAGACACAGAGGCGTAGCAATGGGGGGGGGGGGGGGGGGGGGGGGGGGCAGGGGGGTACATATGTCCCAGGGCGCCTACCTTAGGGGCGCCAAAATGGGTTGTAAAAACAAATAAAAACGTCATTTTAGCTACATTTTTGCATTATAAACAGTTTGAGGAGGGGGGGGTGCAAATCGAAAATTTGCTTCCGAGGGGGCGACAAATTGAAAGTTTGTCCCCGGGCGCCTTGAAGGGTCGCTACGCCTCTGGTCAGACACACAAAACTCATCCTTGTCAACACCGTTTTGTCCTTACGCACAAAAAATAAAACTCACTTCAGATCAAAATCCCCATTGCAATCATGTGAAGTGTTCATGAC
>NW_026733871.1:57500-85175 GCF_028476545.2 Physella acuta | reverse complement strand
ATATTTAAAAATAATTTGGTGTTTAAGTGTAAAGTTAATCATTTTAGATGTTTGTTAAATCAATAAAATTGTGATGCCCCATTGTGATGTTGTCGTTCCCCCCCCCCCCCCCATCCTTCCCACATTCCACAATTGATATTTAAAGCGATGGTAAAGACTAGGTTTAGGCGTCGTCTCTAACTGTCATACAGGTGAAGTAGAGTTCGGAGCTTGAGATTTATGTAGCAAAACTACTACGTGAAGCGGGAGAGGAAAGGAGGGTGATTATGTGTGGCGTGGTATCTACTTAGTATTTCTTACGGACACAAATGTCGAAAACACTATTTTCATATAAAGTATTTTAAAGTAAGGCTTAGCAGCGTTATGTTAGTGCGCTTTACTTTTCATGACCTGTATCAATGTGGGGTAAGGGGGAGAGGGGGGGGGGTAAGGAAGGTAAGTCGGTTAACAAAACCTCACTTTTAGTACAAATCTATCCATGCTTGATTTTTCTTCTGATTATCCCGATTCGGCTTGAAAACATATTTAATCTGCCTCAACCGCGGACATGCTATTTAAATTTATTTTGCTGATGAAGACCTTCGGTCGGAGCAGGAAGTAACAAGACGTGTTATCCTCCGCAGGTTTAATGAGATGTGTTCCAGGCTTCAGATGTGTGTAGTTGTGTTTGACGCTGCTTGCTGCGATGGTCACATTGACGCAGGGGCACATGTGTTTAAGGAACCCGCAGCAACGCTTGAGAAGGTGAGTACTTGAATCTGGCTTGTGGTTGGTTGGTTAATGAGGGGATGAGAGGGGATAAGTGTGTGATAGACTTGAGATTTTGGTGGTGTTGGGTTATGGTGGGTGTTGAGGTTATGATGGTGTTGAGATTATGTTGGTGTTGAGATTATGGTGGTGTTGGGGTTATGGTGGTGTTGGGGTTATGGTGGTTTTTGAGGTTATGGTGGTGTTGGGGTATGGTGGTGTTGGGGTTATGAAGATGTTGGGGTATGGTGGTGTTAGGGTTCGGTGGTGTTGGTGTTGTGGGGTTGTGGTGGTGTTGGGATTATAGTGGTGTTGGGGTTGTGGTGGTGTTGGGGTATGGTGATGTTGGGGTTAAGGTGGTGTTGGGTTATGGTGGTGTTGGGGTTAAGGTGGTGTTTGGGTTATGGTGGTGTTGGGGTTAAGGTGGTGTTGGGGGTTATGGTGGTGTTGGGGTTATGGTGGGGTTGGGGTTAAGGTGGTGTTGGGGTTATGGTGGTGGTTGGGGTTATGGTGGGGTTGGGGTGGTGTTGGGGTTATAGTGGTGTTGAGGTTATGGTGATGTTAGGGTTAAGATTGGGATTGTGGTGGTGTTGAGGTTGTGGGATTGTGGTGGTGTTGGGATTATGGTGGTGTTAGGGTTGTGGAGGTGTTGTGGTTATAGTGGTGTTGGGGATAGGATGGTGTTGTGGCGGTGTTGGCGTTGGGGTTGTGTTGAGGTTATGGTGGTGTTGAGATTATGGTAGCGTTGAGGTTGGGGTGGTATTAGGTTAGGTTAGTTGTGATGGTTATTTTTATGTTAAGGTCATGTCAATGTAAAATAATAATGGGCTGTCTTTCTTTGATAGAAGAGGGTCTTATACCCTCAATAACGACGCCCTGCTTCTATTATCTCTCAATCTTTTCCGTTCGTGCCTAAGACACATGGAGCAGATGAAGTAGAGTTCATCAGTTTAATGACCAGCCGACATTATTTCCTTCAGTGAGTCGGATACCCATCAGAATTAGGTGTAAAAGGACGTCGTACAGACTCGAAACTAAGAACCGAACTCGAGAGTTTCGGATTAGCAGTCATTAGCTCTGCCATTCGACCACTTCCCCTTTTAATAATATTTCCTTTCCAGCTGCCAACGATACTTGGTTCAACTGCTACCAAGAAAACCAACCCCCCTTGTGGCAAAGACTTCCCTGACACGCCCACAGAAACCCCAAGGTGATAAAGTAAGCTGAACTTTCTACTCTGTAGATTTATGTAACTCTTGAAGCTGTCGTCTAAATTTGCAACTTCGTTGTGTAATTTTGTGATATTTTCAGCTATAAAGTTATTATTTGTGTTGCAGTTTTGTAACTTTTTTCTAGCAATTTTTGTTTTAAACGTGGTAGATTTGGGCTGTAACTTTGTAGTATATAACATTCAGCTGACAAAGTAGGACTATGTTTCTAATTGGCGCCCTATATAAGAGAGCCCTAAATAGATGTATACTCAGGAATATTGAACTCATTTACTTCCGACGTGCATTAGAGCTTTCTAACGCGAGGCCGCAAATACATTTTTAAAAAATGTTTTGTTATAATAAAAACTTGTTAAAAACTGCCTTAGAGTAAGCTTATATTCACACACGTTTATATTACACACTCAGATGAATACCTCATAGACATATAAGTTGGTATATATATATATATAATATATATTTATATATATATATATATATATATATATATATATATATATATATATATATATATATATATATATATATATATATATATATATATATATATATATATACATGCCTTGAACCGTAGTTGTACGCAAGTACTAATGTAAATCACAATAACTAATTTAAATCATGCTCCGGTTTTATTAAAGGGCATACATTACTTGTATTCACGTAAGCCTAGTCTTGAAATATCCTGAGCATGATACTTGTGCTTGTGCATGACCTGTCCCTCGCTCAGACCTGATAACCTCTGTAATTCCCGTGTTTGTTTTCAGAAATGGGAGTGAGTTTTCTGTCCATCTTAACATGCCCTTCACAACACAAAAGTAAAGATTTCCCGGTAAGATTATTTTTAGAAACGTTACTTTGTGGTTTTAGGTCATTTTTGAAACTCTTGGTGATTTTGTTTTAGTTATATATTTGGAATCCGCGCTTCATTTGTTATGATTTTGACAATGAAACCCGTTTAGAAAACGAGATGAAGAGATATTTTCTTATTTAAAAAAAATTGTAAGTTAAAAATAAAAGTTTGCCTACGTTAAGAGTTTAAAGAGAATCTTTCCTTTTTGTTTTACTTTTTTTTTATTTTTAAAATTTAAATAATGTAGACTTTCATGGGCGGGTGTACTTTTCGTCATAAATCCACTAAATCATCGATTTCCCACTTTTACTTGATCTATACAGAATAACCATCGTTGAATCTAAAAATGACATTGTTATGACCCTAAAAACAGTATTTAATTATGAAAAACCGGGTTCAATGTAGTGTGTACAGGGTCTTTTGTTTAATTTTTTGGTAAAAATAGCAATTTTTCGACCTAGAAAAGTACTATTAGGCTTCGCGGAAACCTAATGTGTTTCATATCAATGGAAAGGCCGTGACCTCTTTTCTTTATTTGTTCTAAAATTAAATGACCAATCAAAATACCTATTTTAATGTGATTATTTTTCTACGTCATAAAGTTGTTTATTTTACTCAGTCGGGTTTTTCCTGTATGCAAATTTTTGACCTCAATTTTTTCATTGGCATACGACGGCCGGAAGCTAGTTAGCGATTGGTCGTTTCGCTTCGGAAGTAAACATTCCCTTAGTTTCAGCGCGTTGCTAAGTTTGATCTAGTTTTGTTTATCTAAGCTTCTGTAAAATACTTACATTATTTTAACACATAATTATTTCAATTAAATATACTATTAACAGTTTAGATTAGTTTGTGTGAATTATCATAAGCAGTGAGACGATTTAATTTGTTTCTCTTTCGATAATGCATAGAACAAAACACTCGCTAAAAATAGATACACACATCTAACTAATTTACTAAAGCTAGGGCTCGTCCGAATGCAACTGATTGCAGCTACCTCTACTCAATCTTGCACTATTCAGACAAGCACTGGTGCAGATGTAATATGCACATTTACTAAGAAACTGCGGCAATGTAAGACACAGTTTTTACAGACAGAAGAAAGCACTGTTACATCTAGTACTAGTAGTACTAACTGTAAACCACAGCCATGCAGAATTATTGTCGACTGTGATTTGCTTCTTGATGTTATCAATACATTTCCTCGCACACTGTGATGTAGTGGCTACTATTGATGAAAAAAGTGTAAAGGGTTTGCTTCAATCATGGTGTGGCAGTAATAAAAATGTTGTAAACCGTAAGTATACAACTGCAAAAGAATCCAGAACAAGGCCTTTCACAATAAACAAAGACATCGTCTTATCATAATTGGCTTTAGACATGAGACCATGCAAAATATACTGCTGTTTCTGCGATAACATAATTCAATTTTGGGCCCAGGCATGCTATGGCATTGCTGTCAAAAGAAGGAAACCATAGTCGAAGACTCAGTGAAGGACGTGCAAAAACACGCCATGACAACAGCTTTACTACAACTCTAGGTAAAACAAAGAGCGCCAGAAAAAAAGAAAACTAACAGCCGAACAAGCTCAGAAGGAATATATTCAGCAGCACCATACTTCAGGCTATATATGTGGTCGATTTTAGTGACATACAGCGATAAATGTTCATTTTTTGCAACTTTTTGTTAGTTTTTTGCGTTTTTCTCAGTTTGATGTTTTTTTGTACAATTGTTGAAATAACTTTGTTAATAATTATCAGAACTGAACTAAATTTGCTCCAGTTACTCTTTATATATGTTCAAATAAAACTGATAGAACACTTTTGGAAAAAATTGGACGAAATAATGAAATTTTTACAGTAATGTTTGAAAAAAAAAAGTAAAAAAAAAAACTATTTTCTTTTTTGAAAATGTAATCTATCAGAAGTCTTAAACACATGTGTCTGCAGACTATATTAAGTTTTCATGAAATTTGTACAAACCATTTTTGAGTTATTTCCATTTAAAAATCGTCAATAAAATCCAATATGGCCGCCGTCACCATGGCAACGGAAGATTTAAAAAATTAAAAAAAATATTTTTATGCTTAACTCTTTGAGTTATAACTATTAGCCAAGTATTACATCTTTAGACTCGGAAATAAGGAAGTTGGTACTCATCACCCGCCCATGCCCTTAAAGTAACGTAAAGATATTCTTTTTGACCTGAAGGTCAATAGTGCAGGTGAAGTAGATTTAATCTTTTAAAGCGTGACGGGTAGTATGAGTGTTGGCGCGGTCCGTTCATTACCCAGCCGCTTTTATCTTTCCTAACGTGGGTTAGGTACCCGTTGAACTTGGTGATCTCATTTCCCCTGCATAGATTCTCTAAATTTAACAATTACATCTAGAAACAGAGGCGTAGCTAGGGAAAGGCGATTGGTGCGGCCGCCCAGGGTGCCATTCTAAGGATCGCTAAACGGGGTAGAAAAAAATAAAACAACTAAAAAAATCATTCAGAGCTACATTTACTGTTAAAAAATTAACTACTACTTTGCTTTCCCGACTGATTTAACTGTTTTCTACATCAATTGTGTGCAGAGTTTCTTCCAGGCATCTCTTCGTGGGGGGCACCGACCCCCGAAGAAAGTCTACCCCCCCCCCCAAAACGTAATGGAATTTATATAGGAAATATATATTTTTGACAGTGTCCGCCCCCCCCCCCCCCCCCGGAAATTGTTGTCCGCCACCCCGAAAATTTTAAGTGCACCCCCGGAGAAAAAAGTCTGGAAGAAACACTGATTGTGTGACATCATAATGAATTACTGTCAAGGGACAGTGATTAGTACAACCGCCCCCAACCTTTCCAAATGTGAGTGTGTGTTCGGGGTTGAGTAGATTATTTTTCGCCAACGCGAGAAACTGTAAATCAATGGGGTGCAAATTTGACAGTTCGCTCCGGGCGCCGGAATAGGTCGCTACCTCTTAAACAGCAAATTATATTCACACAATTGAGGTTCTCGGCTAAGTTTTCACGTAGACTGACGTGAGATGTGTACAAATCGGTGCCCTGTCAAAACGGCCCGGGACAAATCGGCCCCGTCAAAACGGCCCCGTTAATATGACCCCGTCAAATCGACCCCCAACAATACGACCCAGTCAAAATAGCCCGTCAAAAGGGTCCCGACTTATTGACTCACGTCATATTGACTAGCGACATATAGGCTCCCGACAAATGGGCTCCCGATAATTAGGCTCCCGATAAATGGACTTCCGACATATTGGCTCCCGACAGATAGGCTCAGGACAAATGGGCTCCCGACAAATGGGCTCACGACATATTGGCTACTGATTTGTCGGGGTAGTTTTACCAGGGCCCGTTTTTGTCATTGGCCGTTTTGACACCGCACGTACAAATCACTTGAACCACAAGCGTTCAGCTAGCTGCACTGCTGTGAGATTTGATTACTGTATTAAACACAACAACCCATCGAGCGACAGTGTGACGTCACGCCAATGTGTGGCTCAGACCCACGTGACACGTACCTGACCCCGGGGCAATATTTTTTTTTTTAAATTTGACAAAATCTAGGTCAACTTATGTAACACCGCTTACACATCACACGTCACAGATTAGCTTTAGATAGGTGTTAGTAATTTAAATCTATTTATAGCAGTGCTCAGCGTTTTTATTATTAAAACCATTATTCCAAAAAACAAACTAAAAATGTTTTAGCGTATGATGTATTCGTTTTTCTTCAAATAATAATTTTTCAAAGTATTCAGTATCGAAATAAAGTTTTTTTTTTTCTCAAAATTCGAGTTATTATCAAAACCTTCATTGAAAGAACAAATAAAAAGTATTTCTATTCGTAAAGGAGATCATTTTAAAACGACTAGTAAAACATGTTAAAAATGTAAAAAAAAATAATAGATAAATTAAAACTTAATGAAAAAATCTCGTTTCGTTCTTGAAACTTTGATTATATTGTTGAAGGGTAAACAGACGATCAAAGCAGTAAAAGTAAAGTTCCCTTTCAAACCCTGTCGGTCTATGGGGAAAGTGAAGTAGAGTTCACTTGTTTCTGTGACCTCGGCATATGAAGGGATAGTGTGGTCAGCACTATGCCTAACCGCCTTTACTTTCCCTAACGTGAGTTAGGTACCCATCAGAGTTGGGTAGACTCAGGGATGGTCAACTGAATTGATCCAGATTCGAACTCGAGATTTACGGGTTAGCAGTCCAGCTCTCTACCGCTAGACCACTCCATCCCACGATCAAAGCAATGAGTTTACATTATTATAAAAAAAAATTGTGTTGTTTTTAAAGGCTTTTGTATAGGCTACAGCAAGGAGTTTGAAGGGTGGTGAATAAATATAAGAAAGAGGGGAAACAACTTGAAAATAAAACTAGAAGGGTGACTGTTAAAATAATTATTAGAAAAGGAAGGTCGTTTCGTAGAATACGGTAGCATAGCAAAGACTAAATTAAATACCGATACATAATAAATATGTCTGTTAATTTGATTTTAAGAAATGGAAGCCGAAATAATTTTTTAAAACTTTAATCTATCAGTGACCGATGTAGTAATCGATCTAACAGAAAAAAAAGCCATTTTAACAAGCGGTAGTAGGAGATTTAGGAGCGAAAATTCTAGCTTGTTAGCAGAGGCGTAGCGACCCTACCCGGCGACTTTTTTTAAAAACCCAAATTCCACCCCCCCCCCCCCCCCCCCCATTTCCCCTCAGCCCACCACGCACGCCGAGAAAAAAAATCCATTGAATCATCATTTAATTACACATTTGCATTTTCAGTTTCAGGTTGATTTTTTATTTTTTTTTCCTCACAAGCCGATGATGAAAACTGTAATACTAAAGCGAACACACAACTGACGCTATAAATTACGTGTCTGGGGAAAAAAAAAAAAAAAAAAAAAAGACCCTACCCGGCGACAAACTTTTCGATTTGCACCCACCCTCAAGATTTCGATTTTTTTTGCACCCCCCCCTCCCTCAAACTTTCGATTTGCACCCCCCCACCCTCAAGATTTCGTTTTGCACCCCCCACCCCCCCGCCCCCCCCCCCCCCGCTCAAACTTTCGATTTGCACCACCCTCAACCTTTCAATTTATTTTTCAACCTTTCAATATTATTGTGTTTGTATGTGTATATATATTATATATATATATATATATATATATATATATATATATATATATATATATATATATATATATATATATATATATATATATATATATATAAACAACGCTCGTTACTTCTTTCTCCTCTCATTCGAGTACAACGGGAGAAAAAAAATGTCACTGCTATGTTTTACTTGTATTGACCCTAGTTTTAAAAAAAACTTATTTGAGCATTTTATAACATGTGAACTGCTTTGTTAAATTAGACACAGAATAGTTAAGATCACAATGTTAAGGTTACGTTGGTTAAGCTGAAGTTAGAGTTGAGCAAATTTGGCATCCAGTGATAGAGAGTAAGCTGTTTTTAAAAAATCATAAAAGTAAGAATTTTAATTCCAACAAGATAAATATTTTATTAACTTCAGGATTGAAAATTCTCAAGATGATTTGAAGTTGTTTGGACTGTTTTTAAGAAATGATACAATGTAACGTTGTTTTCCCCACAGGGTAAATATAACAGCAACATCAAGAATATAGACTCCACAGAAGATTTTACATTTTTTTGACTGCATGTAATCATAAAATGTAACAATGTTTTCACACAGGGTAAATATACCATCAGGATCAAGAAAATAGACTCCACAGAAGATTTTACGTTGTTGGGACAGTGGCCGGATGGCACACTGGAAGACAAGTATCTGGTTGTGAAGTTTCCATCACAGTAAGACTTTTTTTTTAAAACTACCATCAGTGTAAGATTTCTTTTTAAGTTACCATCAGAGTAAGATTTTTTTTTCAAAGTTTCCATCAGGGTAGGATTTTTTGTTAAGGAGAGTAAAGTTTATTTGTGTTAAAGTTTTCATCAGAGGAAGATCTTTTTTTTACTTGAAGTTTCCATCAGAGCAAGACTTTTTTTTTTAAAATTACCATCAGTGTAAGATTTCTTTTTAAGTTACCATCTGAGTAAGATTTTTTTTTTCAAAGTTTCCATTTTTTTTACCTGAAGTTTCCATCAGAGTAAGATTTTTTAGTTGATATATATATATATATATATATATATATATATATATATATATATATATATATATATATATATATATATATATATATATATATATATATAAATATATATATATATATATATATATATATATATATATATATATATATATATATATATATTTATAATGACTAGCATTTTCTTTTACTTGCAGACCAGGGAAGTATCTATTACAGGTATACATTTATATTAATATTTCTTTACTATTTATTCATTTTTTATGTATTTGTATTTATATATAGTTTATTGTTTATCCAGCTATTCGAAATACAATATATTGTGACAGAGAAGGGTGGGTATTTGGTATAGTGAAAACAATTCATGTTATATTAATACCATAACATAATATGTATTAATGCCGTTCTAGGCCATATACGCACCACACGGAAGAATTTTTTTCAGCTGTGCTGACGTCACACTGGACGATACGGTGCAGGCGGAGGCTCTCGACCCAAGTGAGTACCAGGTGTACTGGGGTGGTCTAGGATTACGTCAGTTCCAGATTATGCTTGTAGTGTGGGGGGGGGTCTGAAGTTGAGGAGCGATATATTAATAATATTTTTTTTTAAATATTACAATTCTTTTAAAAATGTTTTAGTATGTAATTTCAATGTTACTTGATGAAAACGTACTAAAGTATTTCAATATATGGATAAAGACGATTCATTAAGCTCATTAGGGGGTTGTCACACTTCAGCCCAGTAACGGAGAGATTGGATGGTAAAGCATACGATTGCTAACCCGAAAGTCTCGAGTTCAAATCCCGAGATCATTTCAGTTAAATGTTCTTGAGTCCACCCAGCTCTTATGGGTACCTGACTCACGCTGGGGAATGTAAAAGCTACTGAGCATAGTGCTGAACACACTATCCCTTCATATGCCGATGTCAAGAAGCATTTAAACTCAACTTCATCTGCCCTATGGATCTTAAGGTCTGAGATGGAAGCTTTAGCGTACAAGATATGAATTTTAACTTTAACTGATCATTCTATTCATAAGACAATGGCATTTTGCTGACTATACACAATCCTTTTATTTACCGAGGTCAATGAAACTGGTGAACTCTACTTCACCTGCCCCATGGATAGTCAAGTTCGCAAGAGTACCTTACATTTACACTGCAGCTCCCCCCCCCCCCCCCACCCCCTTCTAACACAAAAAAAGTTGCCAATAAACAGTTAATTCTTTGCGAAGTTGGTTTATTCTGCCGAACACATCTTTTACCCAATATTCAATCTTCTTCTTCGTTCTTAATTTTTGAATATGGTGGAGGATTCAGACAACAAGTCCAACTTCGTGGACAAACCGGACTGTGGTTTCCAGTTTGTCAGGTGTCCCATATAATTTTTCCCTGAGTGGGGTGGGCTGGGGCCAGTGTCTGCCTCTTGCCTGGCTATACAGAGTACATTCTTGGAGTACGTGCTCTGTGTTTTCCGGGGCCTTGCCACAAGGGCACATTTCGCTACACCCAACCTTCAGTTTTTTGTGCATGTGTTGATTTAGTCTGTTGTGGCCTGTTCTGAGTCGAAAGATTATGTATTGTTGTTTTCGTGTTAAATTGTAATAGCCGTCGTCTTTAATGTAGTGAGGGTGTGTGACAGACCACATTTGCGTTTGTTTGTTTTTAATTATTCTTTTTATTTCTTTTGGGTGTAGCGAAATTTCCGGTTGTGGTTTCTTTCCCCCAATTTTTGCCAGCTGGTCTGCGATCTCGTTACCCTGGATCTGGCAGTGGCCCGGGATCCACTGCAGCACAATTCTGCTGCAGGTATTTTTTAGCCTCTCTAGTGCTGTCATAAGTGTTTGAATATAGGACTCCGGATTTTGTAGGGATTGCAGGACTGATTTGGCATCTGTAAGAAATACAATCTGACTATTCGGTGATTCAGGGTGTTCTGACAGGAGGTTTGCTGCGTGTTCTAAAGCTTCTTTTTCTGCCCTAAAATTTTGTCGGATAGGCTGCCTGTGGCTATTGCCTTTTCCAGGCTTTCTCCGCTTGGCCATTCAATAAGGATGCCAGCCCCGCCGTTTTTTGTGGCATCTTCAGCTGAGCCATCTGTGAAAACTCTAATCCAGGTGTTGCTGGATATTCAATAATTAGCGATACTTTCAACCTTAACATTAAATTCACAGATTTGTATTTTCAGAAATAGTTTAAATCTTAATTTATCATATACAGTCTTGTATGTTGTTCAAAGATAATTGTAACCCCCTTTATAATCCAGATTCTGTCCTCGTATATTTTTAGACGCTGAGAGGCGTAGCGACCCTTCCCGTTGCCCGGGGACAAACTTTCAATTTTGCGCCCCCCCCCCCATATTTTTTTAAATATTTATAATACAAAACTGCAGCTAAAATGAGCTTTTAATTATTTTTTCCCAACCCATTTTGGCGCCCCCTAGTGTCGGCTCCCGAGGACATATGTAACCCCCCCCCCCTCGCTACGCCTCTACGCTGAGTATTCACAGATTTGTATTTTTAGAGATAGTTTAAATCCTAATTCATCCTATACAGTCTTGTATGTTCAAAGATAATTTTAACCTTTATAATCCAGATTCTGTTCTCGTATAATTTCAGGCGCTGAGTACCCATCTAAAGTCGAAAACGGAGCCGCCGGTACCCATTATTCAGGTGTGTCTCTTTTATTTGTTTCCCTATTGGTTCTACTCAAAGCTACTTTTTAAATTGACGCCGCCCTAAATGTACCAGTTGAAGAAAATCTTCATGGGATTTTTATCTTTTTAATAAACCAAAACCTACTACAGTGTAGTGCGGACAGTTTCACAATTTAAAACAATTTAAAAGAAAACTTGGTAAAAGAGAGACTGAAGCTCTAAGACGGATGAAATAAAGCCAAAAAATTGCAAAGGTCTTGGAAGATTTCATTTGAGATTAAAACAATTTTTACAAGCTTTTATTTAACTCACTTCCTCTGTCTGTCGTCAGTCTAGACGGAAACGCAGGAGTGAAAATTCGGACAGTTCTACTTGACCGATACGATTCACAGTTGGCACGTGGGTCAAGACATGAAGACAATGCAATCTGAAACTAAATTTGACTTAATTGGATGCCTAATTAATTTTTTATGAATTAATTAAAATTTGGACCGAATTAGTAGGCATGTCTAGCCAACCACACCATACGCGTCATCACCTTCAATAGCTTCAATGGCTGCGTTCAAAAACCATTGCGCGCCTACTGAACGTGATGTTCAGTAGGCGCGCAATGGTTTTTAGTCATGTAACTCTATTGTAAATAAAACATGTAAAGTACTGAAAAAAAAATTCATAAAAAACGTTTTAATAACAAGCTTTTATGTAATGATGCACTAAAAAGTAGAAAATAAATTATAGACTACTATTTAAATAACTATAAAGAAAAGCGTGGGTGTCTTCCTTAACATTAGTAAAGGTATCCAATAGATACTAAAGTGACCCACGCTTTTCTTTATAGTTATTTAAATAGTAGTCTATAATTTATTTTCTACTTTTTAGTGCATCATTACATAAAAGCTTGTTATTAAAACGTTTTTTATGAATTTTTTTTACAAGCTTTTATTTAACTCACTTCCTCTGTCGACAGTCTGTCTGTCTAGACGGAAACGCAGGAGTGAAAATTCGGACAGTTCTACTTGACCGATACGATTCACAGTTGGCACGTGGGTCAAGACATGAAGACAATGCAATCTGAATCTAAATTTGAATTAATTGGATGCCTAATTAATTTTTTATGAATTAATTAAAATTTGGACCGAATTAGTAGGCATGTCTAGCCAACCACACCACACGCGTCATCACCTTCAATAGCTGCGCCATCACGTAATGGCTGCGTTCAAAAACCATTGCGCGCCTACTGAACGTGATGTTCAGTAGGCGCGCAATGGTTTTTAGTCATGTAACTCTATTGTAAATAAAACATGTAAAGTACTGAAAAAAAAATTCATAAAAAAAAATTCATAAAAAACGTTTTAATAACAAGCTTTTATGTAATGATGCACTAAAAAGTAGAAAATAAATTATAGACTACTATTTAAATAACTATAAAGAAAAGCGTGGGTCACTTTAGTATCTATTGGATACCTTTACTAATGTTAAGGAAGACACCCGCGCTTTTCTTTATAGTTATTTAAATAGTAGTCTATAATTTATTTTCTACTTTTTAGTGCATCATTACATAAAAGCTTGTTATTAAAACGTTTTTTATGAATTTTTTTACAAGCTTTTATTTAACTCACTTCCTCGACAGTCTGTCTGTCTGTCTAGACGGAAACGCAGGAGTGAAAATTCGGACAGTTCTACTTGACCGATACGATTCAAAGTTAGCACGTGGGTCAAGACATGAAGACAATGCAATCTGAAACTAAATTTGACTTAATTGGATGCCTGATTAATTTTTTATGAATTAATTAAAATTTGGACCGAATTAGTAGGCATGTCTAGCCAACCACACCACACGCGTCATCACCTTCAATAGCTGCGCCATCACGTAATGGCTGCGTTCAAAAACCATTGCGCGCCTACTGAACGTGATGTTCAGTAGGCGCGCAATGGTTTTTAGTCATGTAACTCTATTGTAAATAAAACATGTAAAGTACTGAAAAAAATGCATAAAAAACGTTTTAATAACAAGCTTTTATGTAATGATGCACTAAAAAGTAGAAAATAAATTATAGACTACTATTTAAATAACTATAAAGAAAAGCGTGGGTGTCTTCCTTAACATTAGTAAAGGTATCCAATAGATACTAAAGTGACCCACGCTTTTCTTTATAGTTATTTAAATAGTAGTCTATAATTTATTTTCTACTTTTTAGTGCATCATTACATAAAAGCTTGTTATTAAAACGTTTTTTATGCATTTTTTTAATACTTTTATTGTGTTATTGCTTTTTTTACTTTCTCGTATATACGTAGTATAGAGAAAGTATTGTAATCGTGCAAAAAAAATCGAGATTTTTACAAATCTCGACGTTTTACACCTCACTGATACGGAAAAATATAATTTTTCAATCTTGTCCGTATGTCTGTGTGTGTGTGTGTGTCTGTGTGTCTGTGTGTCCGTGTGTAAACATGATAACTTGAGTACCGTTACTGTTAGGTTGATGAAATTTCATATATAAGTATTTTATCAAAATCGTAGATCCGTATCAACTTTTGAGCGATTTCCGATAACCGGAAGTGGTACTTTTTCTACTTTGAATTTATCAAAAGCCTATAACTTGAGTACTATTTCAGATAGATAAATGAAATTTCACATGTAAGTAAAAGATCTAATTCTCTACCTTCTGTTAAATTTTGAGTAATTTCCGTTGACCGGAAGTAGTAATTTACGCTACTTCCGATTTCTCAAAAAACTAATGTAAATTTTAAAAGTACTAATAATATTGCGCACTATTATGCGCTTTTTTATTTCGCGTTCACTTGGTGTGCAATTAATTTGTCTACGAGATTTTATTCTACTTTTAAAACTTTAAGTATTTAAAATGGATTAAAAATCATGTCTATAGCCCGAGTTCCCATCCCCTGTTATTTTATATAAAAGTATTCGAGAAAGTTTAGGGGAGATCACTCCCGGTTTATTTTAAACAAATGTGTATTTTTTGCTGATTTGAAGACCATTATATTTTTTTAAAACAATTTCATACTCCGTATTAATATTAAGGGTAACCACCGAGAGGATATGCTGATTAACAATAAATAAATTATTGTATTTAATTTGTGAACTTTCGTATCATGTACCAAATACCTTACAAATAATGTTTTACGTAGTAGCACCATTAGATAAGAACCAGGTACCTAATCATGTATTGTGTTTTCATGTTGCCAGCATGTAGAGAAACATTCTACGGTGTAGATTGTAAGGCCAGCTGTAGCATGAACTGCGTGAATCAGTCTTGTGATAATGTTGATGGTAAATGTAAGGAGTGTCTTCCTGGCAAAACTGGAGACTTCTGTGAAAAGGGTAAGTTTTTAGTTTTATTTTTACGAAAAATCGTATACTAGTGTCGTATTAGCCTCAGACTTTAGTAGGGATTGATGTTGACAGAATTATATTCATTAACACAAAAAAACAGGGGCTAAACATAGATAAATATTGAAGTAACATGATCAAACATATTCTGATATGTGCTTGATTCTACAACAAAATGCATTTACTAGTAATGTGGTTCCGAATTCTCAGACTGTAAACCAGGATTATATGGCCCAAAATGTGCCAGCAAATGTGAGTCAACGTGTAAAGGAGAAACTAACGACTGTAGACCAGAGAATGGAACTTGTTTACTTGGCTGTGATGATGGATATAGGGGAGAAATGTGCAGAGATGGTAATAATATAATTTAGATTTTACGTTAAACATTTCGGTTTACAATGAGAACATTAATTTTAAACATACACTGTTATCGAATCATTTTTAAAATAAATTATTTTAAATACAAGTTACATAAAATGCAAGCTACTCTGAAGGCAGTAAATAATGAGTGTGTCGTGTAATATTAAATAGAGGCCCACAACTATTTCTACAGAATGTTTATCGAACACATTTGGAGAAAACTGCTCCCAAAACTGTAGTGCCACCTGTTTAAACCAATACGCCGACACCTGCCATCACGTGACTGGCAACTGCCTCCACGGGTGTCAAAATGGGTTCAGTGGGACTCAATGTTTAGAAGGTAAAGGCTGATTTTATCCGCTGTTTAAAATATCAAAATAGGTTTGGTGGGGGTTTTCTTTTACAGTTAAAATTGTGCAGTTTTTCGACAAATTTCGATATTTATGTTTAATTTCAGAAACAAAATAGCAAAAATAAAAGTATTTAAAAATGTGGAAATATAATGTAACACGATTGTTAACAACATGTATCTCTATAATCTTGCAAATGTTTATTGAATTCGCATGAGCCATCCGTGAGTTATTTTGATGTTAAAAAGTAAATAAACTCCAATATGGCTGCCATCACTATGGTAACGCATTAAATTTCAGCCATTTTTTAATTTGTAGATTTAACTCTTTGAGTCATAACTATATGCTAAATATTATAGCGCTAGGTTTAGAAAAAATCATTTTGGTTGTTTTGGTTTTAATCACTCGCCCATGCTAATAGCTTTTACATCGGTAAATTCCGATTTTATCCACAATATTCGAAATAATGTGCTGTCCCATGCTTGCGTGTCCCAACTCAAACTACCCGTTTTATATATCTTTTTTTTAGACATTTTATGTTAAAACCTGAAATATCTTTAACAGACAAAACAAAAATCTGCAACTCATCATAAAGATTTATCACCAACGAAGAAAAGTGAACTCTAGTTCGATAAATGTGATGCAATTGCTAACACTTATGTTGTTACGTAGGCTAGAGTAAGCTTCAATTTTTCGAAGTGCAGTGCCTAGTCACATTGACCAAACCTATATAATCATAAATAAACCTAACAAAACATGAGCCGATCAAACTATGAAACTACGGCATATAATTTATGTTTCAGCATTCTTATTTTTGGTTTGAATATTTTATACTGTTTTTTTTAGATTTTAAAATAGATATTACAGCAACATGCCAACCAATCACATCTATTGTCATCACGTCGATAACAAGTGTTCTCACATTTGTTTTTGGAGTTGTAGTTGGGATCCTTATAAAAAGGTTCAATGTTTTACTGACTATGCTTTTTACGTAAAATAAGAGAATTATAGCAAATAAAAATGCATGCACGAATAATTAGCAGATAATTTATTTCAAGTCTTTGCCATTTACCACGCTGATTATGTTTATAATCAAATAGAGCTGTATTCTATAATACGTATTACTAATTACAAGCTGATATTCACTCTTTAATTTTAAGGTATTTTCATCAATGCACAAGTAAGCAACGAAAAGTAAAGATAGAATTCGATGCACGTACAGGTACTCCAATTTAAAATTTCATTTACAATTTAAAATATATAAATATATCTATGTGTACATATTTTTTAACCATTCCTTTTAACAATGTAGAACATATTTAAATGTTTGTTATGACACAAAGTTATTCTAAGTAAACATTATAATATGCATTCAATATTTCAGCTGATGTAGAAATAACGAACGTTTATAATCAAGCAGAATCCGGTAAACTGCCTTATTATGTTACACAAAGTTTCAAACTATTTAGTTTACAATAAATCAAAGCTGTCTCAATGGCAGCGACAATTCTGTTCAAGCCTTGTGCTAGCTTGGCGATACTGATTCATATGAAGTAATTTAGCGATCTAGTTCGTTGAATTTCCTGTTTTGGAATTTTTATTATTTTCAATTATATTTTTCACATACAACTATATTTTTAAGCACACAAATAACCAGTATCAGTTATGTTGATGCTTCTTTTGATAACAGATTACCACATCTATGAGAGGCCTACAGTTTGATACGGCTGAAACAAGAACTGTTTTGTTTTATGACATTCTAGACAAATACACTGATATGCGACTACGTGATATTTTTCTTTATTTTCTTCATTTAAAATTAAAAAAATGCCACACTGCTTAGCTAGTTTTAAAAAAAGTATCATATATTTTTTTTAATGCTTATGAATTTTCGAATTTTAAACCTCTTTTGCAACAAGGCAGCAGTATTAGTTAAATAGTCACTGTTGCATCAATTTTAAGTAAAAGTTACAGAATACGGATTTTATTAATTGATTTTAACTTTCACAAAGTATACAGAAGTTATTGTAATCGTACCAAAAACATTGAAATAAGATTTTGATACCGACGTTGTATAACTCTATCAGTCTTAAAAACTTAGTTTCGCAATTTTGTCTGCATTTCCTTCTGACAATGTTTCGCGAAGACTCCTCTGAATTTAAGTTACGAAAAAAGACATGTATGATCTGATGCACTAGATTCCCTAATATTTTAAGGTATAACAGTAATTTACGCTATTTCTGATTTCTCAACAAGCAATAAAAATTTTGATTATCTTTTAACATACTTTTCTAAGCGGTATGTAGTTGGAACTTTCAACCTTTCTATATTTTTTCAAAATATTACCTGTTTTATCCCAAATCTATAGTCATATATTTTAAGTGCATTGATAATTGAAAAGTTAAACAGCTTAAGTGATTCTCTGTTATATGAAGTTACTATAAAACGTTGGAAAATATTGATATACTGAGATCCTTTTTACTTTCTCGCATAGGAAGTATAAAGAAAGTTTTGTAATCGTGCAAAAACAAAAATCGAATTCGGGATTTTAACCAATCTTGAGTTTACTAATTTTGTCTTTTTGTGTTTGTGAACACGATAAGTTGAGTACCGTTTCAGTCATTTTGACGCAATTTTATTTATAGGAATAATATTACGTTTCTAGTTATGTAGCAAATTTTTGTGGAATTTTCGTTAACTGAAAGTTGTAATTACTCTACTTCCGTTTTTTTTAAAAGCCATGTTAGGTTAATTGAACGAAATTTCACATATATGTATCACATTGTATGTGCATGTTTTGTTAGATTTCTGATCGATTTTCAGAAACCGAAAGTGGTACTATAATATACTTTATGAAGCTAAATGAAGTATAATGTCTTATTCTTTTCATTCTGACAAATTTTGAGTGATTTTCGGTAAAAGGAAATATTGCTTTACGCTATTTTTGATTTCTGAAAGACGATCTCTTCAATCGGAGCGATTTCTTCATAACTTTTATCGTAGTTCTAGACTCGATGATAATGTATTGTGGTCTACAATTTGTCTGGATTAGATGTTTAATTAAATTTTTACAAATGTTTTAATGTTTCTTTTATAAAGCACTAATTTGCAGCAATATTGTTTTTTTTGATTTGGTGCACAATTTTTTTTTTCTACGCGATTTTATTATATTTACAACATGTAATATACGAGAAAGTTTAGGGCAGATAACTCCCGCTTCTTTGTCATAACTATTACACATTATTCTTTGCTTCTTGCAAACATCTGATTCAACGTGTTTTAACAATTTTGTTATATGTTTTATTTATGATACTTTGTTAAAACTACGCTGTTAAGTTCAAAGCTTTTTATCTCAAAGCGACAAACTCACTGTTAGGTTTTTTATGAGAAAACGGATTATTTAATTTCACCAATTTTTTTACTTTCTCGTATATACGAAGTATAGAGAAAGTATTGTAATCGTGCAAAAAAACCTCTTGAAAATTTAACAATTTTCACCGTATTACACCTCAGTCCTTCATCACATCCGAAGTATAGAGGACTTATTTTAATCGGGAAAAAATAACCAATCCAGATTAAACAAAATTAAGAGCTTTTATGTGTAATCCATTCTGAAAAACTGGGCTTTGCTATCCTGTCCGTATGTCTGTGTGTCTGTCTGTGTGTGTGTAAACACGATTGCTTGAGTACCGTTACAGCTAGGTTGATGAAATTTCATATATAAGTATTTTATCAAAATCGTAGATTTGTATCAACTTTTGAGCGATTTCATAAAACGGAAGTGGTACTTTTTCTACTTTGAATTTCAAAAGCCTATAACTTGAGTACTATTTCAGATAGATAAATGAAATTTCACATGTAAGTAAAAGATCTAATTCTCTACCTTCTGTCAAATGTCGAGTAATTTTCGTTGATCGGAAGTACTAATTTACGCTATTTCCGATTTCTCAAAAAACGCATGTAAATTTATAAAGTACTAATAATATTGCGCACTATTATGCACTTTTTTATTTGGCGTTCACTTGGTGTGCAATTCTTTTGTCTACGAGATTTTATTCTATTTTAAAAACTTTAAGTATTTAAAATGGATTAAAAATCATGTCTATAGCCCGAGTTCCCATCCCTTGTTGTTTTATATAAGAATATTCGAGAAAGTTTAGGGGAGATCACTCCCGGTTTATTTTTTGTGTTGTTAAAATTAAATAATCATAACAACATTTTAACGCGTTTTTAACGATCAACACTTGTACTATTCTGCCTAAAAACACAAGTTTGTTTTATATTATCTTATTGGTTTTTTACTTTCTCGTATATACGAAGTATAGAGAAAGTATTGTAATCGTGCAAAAAAAATCGCGATTTTTACAGATCTCGACGTTTTACACCTCACTGATACGGAAAAAACATAATTTTGTAATCTTGTCCGTATGTCTGTGTGTGTGTGTGTGTCTGTGTGTCTGTGTGTCCGTGTGTAAACACGATAACTTAAGTACCGTTACAGCTAGGTTGATGAAATTTCATATATAAGTATTATATCAAAATCGTAGATCCGTATCAACTTTTGAGCGATTTCCGACAACCGGAAGTGGTACTTTTCCTACTTTGAATTTTTCAAAAGCCTATAACTTGAGTACTATTTCAGATAGATAAATGAAATTTCACATGTAAGTAAAAGATCTAATTCTCTACCTTCTGTTAAATTTTGAGTAATTTTCGTTGACTGGAAGTAGTAATTTACGCTACTTCCGATTTCTCAAAAAACTAATGTAAATTTTAAAAGTACTAATAATATTGCGCACTATTATACGCGTTTTTATTTGGCGTTCACTTGGTGCATCGTTTGTGCATCACAAACGACACAAGCATGATATGGGCCATGTAAAGCTGATTGGCAGAAACGGTTACACGTCTGACTTGATGCATGGACGGCGAGGCGATTTGGTGCCGCGTGAATAGGCTGGTTCGGACCCCTCTGGGTTTGACTGTTCTGTCTCTACTTGGACTATATTCTGTACCTTTGTCTAGACTTGGCGTTGAAATATCACTTTCTGTTAATATTGCTATTTCAGTAACAACGCCTGCTTCCATCCCCTCTACACGTAAAAAGATAGAAACACTCCTGTCATTCATTTCATTCAGTATGCTATGTGAACGTTGAACCAAGTCATTGAAACTAAAAAAACGATCTTGCTATTGATCGATTTGACTGTGTGTATCCTACAAAATTCTTTATATCCCCTCCCTCCTGTTCTTTATTCAGTCCTCACGACAAAAAATATTTGTTTTAAAAACGATTTGAAGCTTTTAATGAGAACTACTTACCCATTGTTAGCGTCAGTATATGCTAGAAAATGTGTGAACAGTTTTAGCGATCACCATTGCACCAGACTGGTCGTTATTACCTAGTTATTTCCCTTTAGTGATAGTATTTTTTAAATTTTTAATTGATTTTTATTAAAACTAGCGTGCCCGTCCCCGCGCGTTGCCGCGGTGTTAAAAAAGCCTCAAGATAATCCGGGGGGTATCGTACCCTGCCGGGGCGCGCTTAGACGCGCCTGATTCAGTTTAGTGAAGGATTATAAAACTACATCTTATCCATATGCCATCACACTTTTTAAAACGAATGTAAGCGTCATAGCGCTGCCGGGATAGCCAGGGGCGCTAAATTGCAACCTGTCGGGCGCCAGCTCACGGGATAGCCCGGGGCGCTAAGTTAGTTCAACATTCCCCCTAACCTCATTTGCTATAACTGCCTATCCTTATAGAAACATCTTTTCATTAAATATCTGGAATGCATCTAATCAGCAACAGTCTTAAAGAATTACATAATGTTCATAAACTTGCACGTCCAATAACAACACATTACCAAGAAACAGGCAGTGATTAAAGTTTGCTGTATTTGTGGTTGATGGTAGGGCCGGCGCTACCTATCAGGCAAACTAGGCGGTCGCCTAGGGCGCCTCCCTACGGGGGCGCAAAAAGGTTTAATCGCTATTATCAAATCAAAAAGTACCTAATAATTAATAACTTTTATAAAAGAGTAGCGGTTTATCTCTGCACACAAGACGAACTATCAGTTTTGTACCCCCACCCCAAAATTAGGTCTATCTAGGCCTAAATTTATTCGCGATTGTGAAAATGCAACTCCACCTCACTAATTTGGAAAGGTTGGGGCGCTTTTTACGAGTGACTTTGCCTTTTTAATGTGGTGTCATATAATTGATGTAGAAAACGATTAAATAAGTTCGTAATTTAAATTTCGAACATTTCAAACGATTATCTAATTTTAATAGGGCTTGTAAGTCTCGTTTTCTCTGACTTTGAATTAGAAATCGGTCCTGGTGTTTAGAGTTTTGTAATGACGGAGTTTTCAAAGTATTGTACTTGTTTGGTAAGTTTTGATGGATCGTTTAGATTTGGGAGTAACGGTGGAAGGCTGTTGCTGATATGGTATCGTAGGTATAAAGTATCGAAGTGTTAAAGTGTCATTATTTTTATTCGGCTGTTTTGTAGTGGAATCTGATTGGTAATAGAGAAATGAGAAAGCAAGTGATAAAGTATCGTAGTTCTGGACCTCGGGAGTATCGAGTCTTGTGGTATTAAGGTATCGAATTATATTGACTGTTAAAGTGTAGGTAGTAGGTCCAATGAAATCGTTGTTGATTTGGAGTTCGTTTGTAGAGCTTGATGAAGTTAATCGGGTTGGTGTCGTAGTTCTGGAGCATCGAGTCTAGTTATGTTTAGGTATCAAAGTTTGATATGTGTTGTGAATGTAGTAGAGTATATCGAGTAGTCGAGTTTATCGTAAGTTAGATGATTTCAATTCAGTACTGAACACACTACAAAGAAAAGTAGGCGTTTTCTAGTTGAAAAATCTTTTAAAAAAAGTTTTTTAGGGATCTGTATTACCACTCTTATAGTGTTAATATATAATATTAAATAGGATAGAATTTATAATTAACCGTAGCTTTGTTGTTTTTTTTTTTTCAAATTAATTTTATTTACATTTAATCACCAATTCTAGCAATGTCTAAAGCAGTTACCCGTGTTTGATATTCTTAAAGATGTCCCTTAATTTATGGGATCCAAAATTTTATATAGTTTACCTGATGATATGAATAACATTGAATGAATTTAATCAAAATTGAATTCAAGTATGCTATAATAAAGCTACCATTTTTAGACTTTTTTTTTCAAATTAATTTTTTTGTATATTTAATCACTAAGTCTAACAAAGTCTAAACCAGTTGCCCGAATTTGATATTCTGAAAGACGTCCCTTAATATATGGGGTCCATAATGTTACACGGTTCAAGTGGCAGATATAGTGACATTGAATGAATGTCATCAAAATTGAATTGAAGTATGCCATAATAAAGCTATCGTTTTTAGGCTTTCAAACAAAACCTACAGTTAAGTATCCAATAGGTAAAATATATATTTTTTATAAATGTACAAAGATAACATAAAAGATTTGTTATAATAATTACGTAATGAAATTTAGAGCGTTTTATTGTGTTTTTCTTGTGAAAGTTATTTCCCTTGAATAAAATTTTGTTATTTTTATTTTAAATAGGAGATAATTCGTTGGTTGACTTTATATTCATTTTAAAATCTTGCACCCTAAGATGACCGCTTACACATAAATACAACTTTAAGTTATTATAAAAATTATATAGAGCTTAAAAGTTCTAAACAAAATACTTTGGTAGTTGTTTTTTTAACATTATCAAGTTGAAAAACAAATACATCAGTAGCTGTTGTAGATTGCATTACCTAATGTTAGTAGACATACAGTGTTAGTCGTGAATTAAACATCTAATTAATTGTCTAATCATATTTTTCACCCTCTCCTAAAGGATTCATTCATATATAACAACGGAGGTTCGAATCTATCTCATTTATAATCTTTTATTTTTCAAAAACAAAAAAAATCGTTACATAATCACACAATATAGACATTTTACAATTATAACTAAAGACAGTCAAGCATAAAACAGGTAAGTTCCGTTTAGGAATTCACCTTGGGAGGACTGCAGTGAGCCCAACACTACAAGAACTTTTTTCCAGTGTTTTTTTCCAGACTTTTTTCTCCCGGGAGGGGGGGGGGGGCACTTAAAATTTTCTAAGGGGGGGGGTGCTATGTCGTTAAGTACAAAGTAGATTCGTGGGCTTAGCTGACAATTTCAATAAAATATGATTACGCTTGCAAACTGGAATTGAAGGAATTAGTACAAACTTTTGTGACGAAGAGGCAACTAAAATTTTATTTTGATGTCTACTTATAACGTGTATGCAATTGATAATAAATAAATATGCCACTTTTAATTAATTGTTTTCTTATAAATATGTTTTAGTAATTAATTTGTGGGAAAGGGGGCGTTTTAATAAGTTTTAAATAACCTGGCTACAGCACTGGTTGATGGTTAGTTATCAGCAGTAGCGTAGCGGGGGGGGGGGGGGGGCGGGGGGACATATGTCCCCGGGCGCCGACCTTAGGGGGCGCCAAAATGGGTTGGAAAAATAAATTGAAAGGTTGAGGGGGGTGCAAATCGAAAGTTTGGGGGGGGTGCAAATCGAAATATCGAGGGAGGGGTGCAAATCGAAAGTTTGAGGGAGGGGTGCAAATCGAAATCTCGAGGGGGGGTGCAGATCGAAAAGTTTGTCCCCGGGCGCCGGGAAGGGTCGCTACGCCTCTGGGTATCAGCCATGCTTTTCTAACCTTGATCTACATTTGTATGCTGGTATGCGTATATTGACAAAAACCCATATTCTTGATTCTTCCCTTATCATTATAATGTTCTACTATGATAAATATAGTACTGTTTTATTTCAACACTATAGAAGATTTTAAGTAATAGTTACACAATACGAAAGTTGAAGGTTAAACCCTAACATAAGATGTTTTAAAAATTGTTTGTTTTGAACTTTATATATATAACACTAAGTTGAAAATTCGTATTAAAAAAATCAATGTATAATTGCTGGCAGACATTGCCCTATTATTATTTGTATTACTATAAGCAAGCTGTTTTATTGGAAATTTTCATTTGTTATTTCCTTCTAGTAATACAATGGGTTTCATATCATCATTTTGCTTTGGACTAGGAATAATATTAACAAATGATATATTAGATATTCATATAAATTCAAATGTAAATAATATGCAAATGAAAGGCTTATAGTGGGACTACATATTTGTGAACACATTTGCTAAAGCAAAAGTTCTGGAGTTTAAATCTTAATCCTTTAGGACTGGTTATAATTAATACAATAATTCAAAATTATTTTCAACGGCTTATGTTCAATACAAAAATATGAAAATAAGTGTAATCTATGGTTCCCAAATGGCTTTAAATTTTAAAATGTTGCTATCATTTTATCGCTTGCCAGTGACGTAGGCAGGGGGGTAAGGGGGGGGGGAGTCATAACCCCCCCCCCCCCCATAGACTCCTCGGTATATATATATAAAGTATGAGGGGGGTGTAAATCAAAAGTTTGAGGGGGGGGGGGGTGTGCAAATCGAAAGTTTGTCCCCGAGTAACCCCCCCCCCCCCCCCCCCTATGAGACGATCCTGGCTACGCTACTGTCGCTTGCCATATTTAATTTTTTTTTTTAATGTTAAAATGTTTCCTACCTATATATTAGCAGAGAGAGGGAGTCCCATCTGATTTCTTTCAACTAGAGTTGCGCACCTCTTCTACCCATAAATGCAGTTCTTGAAAGTTAGTGTAAAAACATAAAACATTGCGCACCACCCCTAGTCATAAATGCAGTTCTTGAACGTTAGCGTAAAAACATAAAACATTGCGCACCTCTTCTACCCATAAATGCAGTTCTTGAACGTTAGCGTAAAAACATAAAACGGAAAAGGTAGGAGAAAATGTATTGGTTGACTCGGCAGTTAGAACAATACAATGGCCTACACATTGACAGTCAGGTAATCAATAATTTCATTAGCCAACAATTAGTAGTAACCTTGTGTTTTATTGGCACAATATAAATCACGGTTTGATATTGCTGTGTAATTTAGATAAGAGCCTTTATTTTTTACAAACTTTAATTTAATTAATTTGCATTCTCTGGTGTGCTTAGTGTGTAATGCTTAGTGAATTTAGTCATTATTCCCAAACCAGCGAGCGATATTTCACCCTATTCTAACCGACATTTTTTTTAAAACTTGGCACGTGGGTCAAGAGTCGATGACAACTCAACTCGACGTCATGTTGACTAAATTTGATGCTTAATTAATCTTTTAAGAGTTAATTAAATTTTCCTTTATAAATTACAATATTACGCGGTATTAAAGCACGTTGTGTTCATTTGGTGTGCAATTGTTTATAAGTCATGTTATTATATTGTATTAAAACTATTAGAGTATTGAAAAAAACAATTAATTAAAATGTTTTTGTTGTCTATCTTTTATTTAGTTATATGCTAAAAAGTAGAAAAAGTGATGATTTATATATATATATATATATATATATATATATATATATATATATATATATATGTTTTTTTCAGATAGGTAGGCCTACTTAGTGTACATTCATGTTTAAACTTGATGCATTTGGGATATAACTTCGAAAGATGTATTTTAAAAACATAGAATATAAAGTTAGAGTATAAAGGCTTGAGATTATAACTCTCAGAACGAGATCTACTTTACCTACGCCTTGAAGTAGATTAGTTGAAATTACGTACTATGATGGAGTGACGCCTTTAGATGAGCAGTGGTGCTTTTCATGTCTTTCATCTATGTTCATCTCCATCTTTATCATCACTGCACTATTATCATTATCATTATCACCACCATTATCATTATTATCATCATCATCACCATCATCATTACCATCATCATCATCTTCGTCGTCGTCGTCACCATCACCATCATTATCGTCATCATCATCACCACCATCATCATCTTCACCATCATCAGCATCATCACCAGCATCACCATCACCACCATCATCATTATCATCACCACCATTATTATCATCACCACCATCACTACCATCATCATCATCATCATCACCACCATCATCACCATTAACATCATCAGCATCATCAGCATTTGTATCATCACCATCATCATCATGATCATCATCACCATCATCATCATCCTCGTCGTCGTCACCATCACCATCATCATCATCACCATCATCATCATCACCACCATCATCATCAAATACTTTTTTTGTTTAGTTCAAAAAGCAAGAAAATACAAAATTTGGAAAGGCTGCTGAATAGAGTTTAGTAGTTTTATCCTTGGCACTGACAAACGCCGATCGTGAATAATGTGTGTCGGGTCTGTGTGTGTGTCTTGGCATCCGCCTAACCCCAGGGACTGATTCACCGAACCCTTGGGGTTCAATCGAACCCATATTAAGGACCACAGACCAAGTCAGAGTCAAACCGCTAGTGTTTAGTTTAAAAACATAGGCTATAACCTTAATCATTTTAGTAAATCGTCCGTTGTTATTGTTTTATAAACAAAATTTACCTATGTATGGAATTTTATGGGACGGCTTGGCCTAGCGGTAGCACGCTAGACTGTTAGCACGAAAATCTTGAGTTCGAATCCGGGTTAAAGTCACTCGGACCACCAAGCTCTGATGTATTCCTGTCACACGCTAGGGAAATTAAATCAGCTGAGTGAAATTTTGAGCAGGTAAACAAACGGTGGGTGAAGGTTGAAAGCCTGTTGCGTCATGTTCCACCTCTGTCCGAACAGGCCATTGGAGATTAGCATCTGGAGTTTTTATTCTGCATTGGTTAAACCTGAATAATATTACCCCCCCCCCCCCCTTTATATTGACTGAGGTATATAACATCTTCGTCGCAATCATTCTTTTGTAGTCGTGAAAATATTATAAATCACTAATAAGATGTGTAAACTGCCCATTTATACCACAGATCCATTCTATCGTTAGCTCCCATTTAAAAGTGTTCCATTAAGATTACATCCGTATTGTTTTACATTGAATTT